>NW_027094420.1:0-102706 GCF_029207755.1 Chamaea fasciata
TATCGCAACCAGAGAAGCTCCTGCAGCAGCGCAAGTGCATCTCCTAGCCCGGGAAGCGAGAAATCTCTTTTTCGTCAGATCTAGTGCTCTTGCCGGCTCTTTCTTGTGGCTTGGCGCGGCAGCCGCGTGTGCTGTCTGTGCTCTGCAGAAGCAGAGAAGCTACCACAGCAGCACAAGTGTGTCTCCTAGCCCGGGAAATGAGAAATCACTTTGGAAGAAAGCAATCCTCTGCTTCCGTGTTTCTGGGTGCTGACTGGTGGGGCGAGCCGTGTGATGTCGCATGAGGGCGTGCGGTGTTCGCTGGCGGGAAGGGCGTCATGGAGAGGGGCGCTCCTCTACTCCTCTAGTGCGGTGCTTCCCTCATGAAGGAGAAAGGGCCGTGGGTGTCCTCACAGGCGACTCGAACTGAACGTGCCCGTCAGGTTCTGGGCGTGCAGGTTGCGTTTGTTGCAGAACCCCCCACAGTCTGAGCTTTTGAACTCTAGGAAAAATGGGCGGGTTTAATAGGCTTATGAGTATTAACTTCTTTGTCCAGGGGTTGCCTAAAGCTGGTTCCTGTGCTGCTGAAGTCTCAGTTAAATGGTCAAATCACTGTGCAAAGATTTTGAAAACAATATGAAGAGTATCAGGAAGAGTGAGGTAATGGTCCAAAAATGGAGAAAGTATGTCTGAGAGCATATCTGTGACAGTGACCAGGTTGAAGTTTGGGTTTGTTCTTATTTTTAGTTTTGGCTTAAAAAATTAAGGGGAACTGAATGCATTGTGTACTTGCTTTTACTATGTATTGATAGAAGATGGAAATACAGGTTAAAAATGGAACTGTACTTTAGGAAGGCTGAAAACTTTGACCTAAATTGGACTCTAAATTTGAGATAAATTTGTAATGAAGTTGAATAACGTAATATTTATAGTAGAGATGCAGTAAATGGTTTCCAGGTAAATGTGGATATTATTTAGGGAAATGGTAAAATATTTATATGCAAGTTGTTTGGATTGAAATTGGAAATAAATGGTTTATGAAGTAGATCAGATCTTTGGAGGAAATGTAGATGATTCTCTTAGCTAAATCAGAGAGGGTTGGCAGCAGAATGAAATGGATGGGATTTTGGTTGAATTTTTATCACTGGTAGCAATGGTAGCCTGTGTCGTGGTACTGCTAATAGGGGTAATCATATTCCTGGGTTCTGCATCTGTTTCCCAGGAGACAGCAATGGTGGGAATGTTTGGGTGCCAGGCTGTTGCTGTGGTCATAATGGGCTGCTGTCCATGGAGTGTTGGGGGCGCCAGGCGGTTGCTGTGGCCCCAGTGGGCTCCTGGTGTGTTTGGGGTCAGTGTGCAGTGCTGGGCATGGCCCTGGGCAGAGCAGCCTCGTGCCTGAGGGCAGGGGGAGGCCTCAGGAGGCTCTGGAGGATCAGCTGCGCCAGGGAAGCCCTTCTGCCACCAGGAAAGCCCTTCTGTCACCAGGCCTGTGATGGTGGGTGAGTTACTCGTACCCTGTGACCCAACCAGAATGCAAAACTTTTAACTTGCAGTCAGGCCTTAAAACAAGGTTTTTTTTCTTTCTAGATGTTGCTGAAACATTGTACAAATGCAGTAAGCCATGTCTGTGTTAGAATATCCTCCTTTCCTCATTGTTTGACCCACGTTATTTTTAGTGCAATAGCATTGTATCTGTCAAAAAGAGTGTTCTAGAAATAAGTTGCTGTCATGGTGCAATGCAGTTTCTAAATGACATAGCAGGTATTTGAGACATGTTCTGGTACTAATGACAGCTTTTTTCCTGAAATGATTTCTTTAGGGTTCTTGTAGGTAGAAATAAGTGTTCTTTCAGCTTTAATGAAATGTTCTCGGAAGATGGTGTTGGGCCTAGACAGGCTTGACTTGTGTCATGAGGTCATTCAGGGCTCGGATGCACTGCAAGTGATTGCATTTGTCATTTTCCTCTTAATTTCTGAGCCACAGAACAGACTCATTTAAAGAGTTTTAAGCAACAATTGTTTAAGAGACTTACAGATTTATTTTGCATTATGGCTGTGATTGTGTGCAATGATCTGGTTCTGTTCCTTAACCCCCAGGGGAAATGTGAATCATTCTGGGCTGAATCCATAATTTGTAATTAACTTTCAGTTGTGAGAAAGATAACATTTACGCTAGAGATGCAGTAAATGGTTTTCCAGGTAGTTGTGGACCTTACAATGAAAGTGCAAGTTACTTATCTGCAAGATATTTGGATTCCAGATAGGAGCAAGTCTTAGTAACGTGCAGTAGAAAGGTCATGGTAATGGATATTTATTTTCTAGCCCAAAGCTCGCATCATCTCTTGTGAGCCTGGCAGCCAGACTGTGTTGTGTAGGTTATCAGGCTTCTGAAGTGATATCCCATTTGATAACTGCAGGGAGGAACTCTGATTTATTATCAGTGTAGTTTCTCAGTGTCTTCATTACAAGAATCTGTGTCTCTGGTTCTGTTTTTGCAGTTGTTCTGATCATAGCAAGAAACTAGTCATAAGTTGTGCCTCCTTTAGCTCTGAGCTGTCACAAATCTTAATTCTAGCCATGTGGAATTGTTGTGGCAATTGTCTCTAGTTACTATTGTTCAGCTAAAGTTACTGGCATTTGGCTTTTTTGCTGCCTTAACCTGCTTTTCTTCTAGCAATGCTTTGCAATTAAATAATGATTCTTTTCTCCCCTTCCCTGTACACTCCGCCCTCTGCATAAATACTGAGTTGGAAAAAATGTGTCATATTTTACTGTGACTTTGCATGGTACAGGTGACTCTCTTAAAAGACTTGCTTCTCTGTAGTGCAGCAGGTAATGTTTTGTACTGCATATGTAAGGTGAAAGGGTTCAAAATTTTCTTTTGGCCAACTTTGTGGATGATTTCTGCCAGTAAATCGTGCGGAGAAGGATTTTGTTGTGTATGCAAGTTCCAAGCTTTATTGTCCTGAAAAAAATGGTGATTCTACCTGTATTAGAGTTCAGGCTGGCTTAGTCCATGATTTCTTAAAATATTCACATCAGTCCTGTATTTTTACTGTATTAGAAATGAGTGTCTGTGTAGTGGGCTGAAAACATTTGTTTAACTTTACTTTAGAATCCCTCAGATCTTTGGTGTGGTTCCTTGAAGTTTGATCATGTTTTTTGTAACAGCAATTTTGTAACCTGGTGTAATTACCAACAGAAAAGCTGGCAGAGTTAAGCTTGGTTTTAGTCTACTTGTTGGTAGAGGGGACTCGATTTCCTCCATCTTCCAGTATGCTTTGTATCTACCATAAAAAACAGGGCGCTGTAGGTCAGGGTGAACAGGACTCCTGAAATAGCAGCAAACAAACACCTTTTCTGTAGGCGGGAGGGAAGCTGCATGCTAGTGCAAGATGACCCTGCAGTTACTGGGTACTTTGTGCTGTCAATAAACGAATTCTAGTGACAGGAGATTGTGTAAATCCAGTTTTCATAGGCATATGGCTGCACTTGAAGTGTCTCTTGAAGTACTGTGTGGAGTCTTCATGTAGGGAAATTTCCTTTCTCCTAATGTATTTTTTATTTCTTTTAACACTAAAAGAAGGTTTTCACATGTGTTTTAAAGCATTTGTCAGAATGGATTTATTTGAGAGTGTGAATTAGAGAAGCCAGTTCCCCAGTAACCTCCTTCATAAGGAAGCTGCAATCTGTCTCTCTATTCACTTAGAGAGAATTCATAAGAAATTCATTTTTCAGCAATAAGCTTTTTAACTGACTTTTCTTTCTTCTCGGTATTATATTAAAACAATAAAACAAGATCACTTAACATTCGGTCCTATTCAGATAGTAGTAAAGTGCAATGGGCGTATCAGTGGTGGCATCAAATTTATTCCAAAGGAGAGGCTGTTTTAGATAGTTTTATGTAATATGAGATTGAGGAAATAATAAAACACGGGTACTTCTATTAAAATTTTCTCTGAAGATGCTCCAAAAGTATGAAGAGCCATCCCTCTGTCCCTTAACATAGGAAAAGAAAGGAAAGTTGGTAGAGGAGCTTCCAGAGAGTAATGGAGAGATTGAGAGCAAGTTGGCAGTGAGTGAAATGGATAGGTTTTGGCTGACTCTTCACTTTTGCTGCCAGGGATTTTCTTTAATTTCAGGATGAACCGTGGACAATTCACACTGACAGCTCAAAAGACTGTTGCTGCAGGAGAATGACTGAGCATTCTTGGAAAAATTCTGATCTTAAAAACCAGAATTTGCAATAATATCTAAACTTAAAACATTTTATCTTCCTTTTTGATTCAGTTTGTATTAATTGTTGTCATAAATCCTAGTGTACTCACCAGAGACTATTTGAATGTGTTATCTGGAAAATCCCTCATACCTTCCTGAACAGGCCAACTGTAGAGCCAATGTCTCCTGCTTTTGGTGGCATTTAGGGAATCTAAAAGAAGTTCTGACCAAGGCCAGGGGGAAATGGTGATTTCTCGAAAATATAAACCAAAGGGGTTTTCATGCCAAGCCTTGTATGCTTCTCTTGGAGCAGAATGACAGTCAGCCTCCTCCTTTAAACCAACAGAAAGCAATATTCATGTTAAGCAGTGTATTTTTATTTTTCATGAGTTGCAGTTAATGACAGTAATGTGTTATTATCAGAGTGATAATAATACAAATTACCTTTAAAAGAAATCTTGTCATTAGTGTTATGCTGCAGAGTTGAGCAGGTTATGCTAAATATTTGTTTGCTTAGATGCAGGATAGAGTGATGCTGGACTCTTATAAAAATACTTGTAGATATTTATAACAAACACTTTCAGTTGCTCAGTTCCATCAAATGTCTAATTTTCTACTGCAGCTGGAAATTTCTTCTGTAATTCCAGCATGTTCAGTGCAGCTATTCACATGAAATTTCATGTATGGAGTACTGTTGTGAAGAGCATGTCATTAAAAAAGCTGTGGTCTGATACCTCTTGATGAAAGCAGTGCAGAGCTGGTGGGGGGCTTCTCTGTGGGGTTGTTTGGGAATTTTCTTTGGTTCCTGGCTGTCTTTCTGCTGCATGATTGTACAGTCAGGAATTCTGTTCAGAATGACAGGGAAACTCAGAGGTGTGTGTTGTTCATCACTCAGTAGCATCATCATCTCCTGTGGACTCTTGGCCAACATCAAACGTTGTCATCCTCTCTCTGAAACCACTGTGGTCATCATGAGCTGTAGAATTCAACTTCATGAACCTTAGGAATCTGAAATTTGGCATCCTCCTTTGTTTACTTAGATTTCATTCTGGTCATGGAATATCCTGCAAAGCCCATATAATTTAGGGAGAGTTGTTTCAAAAGATATTTTTTTTCTTCTCTGTCATGTATTTTATCTAAGGAAAGAATGCCTCTCTCAGCTGGGTCATTTAGAAGTCACATTAAATATTCTTATGTAAGAGGGAGAAATTAAGTATTTTCAGTCTGTTCTGTCAGCATGTTATTCCATTCCATTACTGAAAGGAAAATGCTTCATAGTTCACTAACCTGTCTGGATGCCGCTGTGGGAAATTAACCTTGTAAATCAGCGAGCATTCTCTGGAGCCACCTGATTCCTGGATTCTCTCAGTTTCTTGTTACAAATTGCACGGCATGAGATCACCTGTAGGAAAAATTGTGTAGGGAAGGTGGTCCTGCAACAGCAGCAGTGTTTGTTTGTTGTGCACCTTGGGCAGGAGCTGTATGTGTGCCCAGCTCTGCCCTCCACACCCTGCTCGAGCGGGTCACACACCCACTGTGTGAATCCAACAAATAAATGCCACTGTATCTTCCTCATATAGGACAGTGAAGCCTGTGGAGATCATGCTGGTTTCTTAGAGGGGTTATAATCAGCTTTTGATGAAAAGAGAAAAAACAGTGCCTATTTTGAGCCATTGCTTTTAGTTTTGTTTGTGTTGTCTTGCGTGCTGGGCATTAAACTGTCTGCTTCAGAGAGTCGTTTTTTCATTTGTTGTTGCTGTGCTTGTTCTGCTTATGTGAATTCTTGATGGATGTTATTTAAATTCGGGTTTGAAAAATGAAAAATACTGAGGAATCTTTTGAAAGATTTATATTAACTTACAGCGATGTGCAAGTGAAAGATTGCATTTCTCAGCAGAAATACTTTGTGCCTAGGCATGAATGTTTGCATGCCTGCTTTGCAAGGTTTGGTATGCATGAAATAATTTGAAATGGATGTAGTTATTTTATTCCCATATGACTCTTAGGAAAAATTTTTGCTCTTTTCTGTTATCCATTTGCAATATAAAGCTTGGTTTCTTAGGTTTTCTTAGTAAGGATAAATGAAGAATTAACAAGGGCTCATTATCTTAGGAAATATGTGATTGTTCTTGCTGTGTTTGAGTCTTGCTAATAAACATGAGATGGAGGTACTCGTAAGCCACAGAGTGAAAATTCCAGAATAATTGTGGACTTGCAGGTCCCCCTTGCTCAGTCAGTTAGGTGAGGTGTGTATGCTCCTGGCTGTAAGCATAGTACTGTTGCTTAAATTAGTAAGCTCATTCAAATGTTAAATGCCTTGATCAGTTTGAACTGAAGCATTTGTTAGGAGGAACATCAGCTCAGAGGAAAAACTCCCATAATTTTTCCTGTTTGGGGGGTGGGAAGTTGCTTAATCCATTTCATAATACAGTGTGCACTGCAAAATAAGGCAACAGCTGTACTGTGCTTACCTCTGCATAATCTAAAATTTATAAGGAAATAGTTTTATTTCTATATTAACTTGCAGGCATACTGAGTAACGTAACAAAATCTGTTGCATTTATCAGTCTAACCAGAAAGTATTAAGACTGTCATACTGATGTATAGTGCCTAATCAAAGGAAGAACACCCAGTTTCAGATTAAGATCATTAACACTTCGATGTTTTGTGCGACAATAAATCTTCAATGCATCCGAAGTTCTTTGATATTCCAGTGCAACAATAATCCCCTAGTGGTTTTACTAGGATAATTTTATTATTCCTTTCTTCTCAAAGATGATTTGAAAAGCAAATTATAATTATTATATAATTCGGCATTACAATTAAAACAAAACTTCTGAAATATAACAACATTTTGATGTTGTAAATTGTTTCACATTAAGATCAAAATAAGAAGAAAGTCAAAACAGTATCTAAGGGCTTGGGCCTTCTTATTTTAATGAATAATTTCCAAGCCCTAGGTTGCAGATACACTTCATATTTTTTCATATAAGCATGCATGAACTTTTCTGTTGTTACATCTTTGTACTCAAAACCTTTAACTTGGCACAAAGTGTACTAGCTTTTGATGTTTCTCTTTAAGGACACACTGCATCCTTGGTGTTTAGGATTTGCCGTTCTAATTTCAACCCTAACATCAGAAATTCTGTGCAATGTAGGGTAACTTGGGCCCAGCAAAAATAGGACTATTGTGCAAAGATGTAAAAATGCCACTCTGCCCCTCCTTTAAAAACAAACGTTATCAAGAGGTTTCTCTGCTTGGCCATACTCCTTACCATATTCTGACTGAGTCAGAAATCCTGTGAGGACTATTCAGGGAAGTCACTGAGATGAGATGCTCCTGACAGCTTATGGTTTGCTGGATTGCAAAACACATCCCGAGGTGAAATATTCACTTCACAGCAACCATCTCTCATTACTTGCATTGGTGAAACGCTCAGTTCAAGTTTGCAGAGACTGTTTTCCTAGTTAAAATCATTTTGCTGTGAGTCAAGACCAAAAAAATTACTATAGTTCCTGATTTAGAGCAACTTAAGATATTCTTAAATAGTTTTTCAAGTTCTTTCTCCTTTTATTTCCCAAGGAAATTTGATTTCTAGAAGAATGTGATACGGTTTCCCTACAAAGCAAATTTCTAAGCCATGAATTTGAATTTAGAAAAAATCTGAAGCTATGAATTTTGTACTAGAAACAATGTTGTATATATATCCTGTACACATCTATAATCTTTGCACCATTTTCATAAGAGTATATGTAGCTTATTCAAGTAAAATACTGAGGAGTGAAAGAAAAATGCTTAAAGAGTTGGTGTATTTTGAGCTGAGTGGATGTGCAGTAGCATCTTTACAGAGGAAAGATCTTCCCAAGTTGCCTTACCTTCAACCTATCCTTGTTTCTTTGCAAGTTTTGTTTTAGGTCAGACAGATGTTTTATGAAATTACACTTTGGCTGGTGAAGTCAGCACGACTCTGAAGCAGCTGAGGGGGGAAGTGCTAATTTTGGCTTCTTGTGCAGAGCTGAAGGTTGTGCAGGGGGTGTTCTCAACGTGGTGCTGTTGTAGTCAGCTTCTGTGAATCTACAAGTCCCTTGGCACCACACATTCGAGTGTTTTTACTCATATATCAATGTACAGATGGTCAAGTCGTGGGGAGGTGTTACAGAGGGAATTAAAAGAAGGCTTTTTATTAGCCCACATGTAATTTTTTTTTCTTCACATTAAAGCTATTAATGTGCTGTATCATAATACCAGTGAAACCTTTATAGACTGTTTGGTACTTGCTCTTTTCTTCCCTGAAATCTCTTAAAGAATTTTTACTATAAAAGAATCAAAATTAGCAGTAAGTGTGTCCTTTGCTATGTCTCAGGCTACTCCAAGGTGCACAGATGTTGATGAAGCAGCTGGTAAAACAGGATGCAATCTTCAGAGGTCACATTCACTTTTGGAAGTTTTGGGTTGATCTTTCTTGTCTTGTGACTCTGTCTTGCTTGCCAAAATCAAACTGAAGGTGCAGTGCAGATTTAAATGGAAAGAGAACATGCCTTTAAAATGAGTTAATGATAAAAGCTGACATTTAATGTCCCAACCCCCGTGTTAATGACACTTTCTAGTAAAGGCTAGAAAGCCTTGATGATGGACTGCTTAAACAGCTATGTGCAGAGCAAAATATTGTGTGCTGTGCACTTGAAGAGGGATCAAAAACCTGCATTTTTTAATGCAGTTCAGGTTGCCATTTTTCCTCTGAGAGAATGGACCCGTTCTCCTGAAGGATTAGCCCAGGTTTAAGGCTTTGAGCTCTGTGTTTCTGTGCTCAGGTAGCCATTCTCCCAGCACTGTGGTTCTCATTGCGAAGTTGATCTAGATGACATCAGGTTTTGATTTTTGGTGGGGGAAGAAATAGCAAGGGAAGAGCAAAAGGAACAACTTGATTTTGATGCTAAGACCAGAGAGACTGTAAAGATGGGAGTGAGGAAAGCAAACACGCTTTTCTTTCTTTGCTGTTGGTTACAGAAAAAAGCTGTCTTGATTTTGGGGGTTTTTTTGTTTGGTTGGTTGGGTTTTTTGGTTTTTGGTTTTGGTCTTTATTTTGTTTGGTTTTGTTTTTTTCTCCTGGCTTTCAGTTAATGACTTAGGTAAACCTCAGTCTCAATGTCGTGCCTAGCTAAAATACTTGGAATAACTGTGGGATAACCAGATCTAAAACATGTCTTAAGAGAGCAATGGAAGGCATTAGGAAATAAATAATCTAGAAGTGGGAATGAAAAATGTTAATTCTGGGATGCTGGGGTAATGACAGCAGGCAAGTTATAAAATGAACTGAAAAATCTTTTGTATTTTAGACTTGTTTCATTGAGTACTTGGAATTTGATCACTGGCTGAAGAATGCACTGGTTTCTCTTTTGGGTAGATGATTTGCAGTATAAGACCATGTGTGATGAATGATGGTCAGAGGTGGAGGGAGGACTAGGTCAAAGGATAATCAATGACAGGAATGAAGAAAAGGACAAAACCAACAAGCATAACTATTGAAAGGATATGATGCTATAAGCTTGGATCTAAGGCATTACTTTGCTAAGTTCTATTAATATTTATTTTGTTAAGCACACAATAAACACCATTTGTAGGAACCATTCTCATTATGGTAAAGGATCTATTTTTCATTCCTTAATAAGATTAGTTCTGTTTCCTCTCCTTTTCTCTATTGCTGTGCTTTGATTCTGGCGTTTTTGCACTTGAAACGACTTCAGTTAAAGGGCAACGAAGGATTTTTTAACCTTTCTAAAGATCATGACAGTGTCCCACAATTAATTTTAGTAACTAATAATAATATTGCATGTATCCAGTGGAAATGAAAAGGTTGCATTGTGATTTTTGTGTAGCATGAGGTGATGTTGAAAACAGCAGTTGGAATACAGTTTGCAAAAGCAAAACTGTATCTTAGAACTGTCAAACAATATAGAATTCCTTAAATATCTTTATCCTGTATAAAGTTAAGGTGTGGTATTCAGTGAAGTTAGTGGAAATTGGAGGGATTTGCTACTGTACAATCTCGTGCCTATTGCAATTAGAAGAATAATGAGATTTTAGTAAATCAAAACGTAGTTTTCATTCAGTTTGGACTTGGATATGTAAATTACTCATGTTGAAAAAAAAATGGATTAGAGATTGTAAATGTTTAGAAGCTGAAGTATATTCCCTGCTTTGGCTATAAATAAGGAATATCATACACAAAATGAATTATTCTGAACGCCCGTTGGAGGCCTTCGGAGTTAACCTTACAGGGCTCATGGTATCAAAACTGGGAGGAACTATCCTGTATCTTTTCTCTTAATTATTGTTCGTTAGAACTTTTATTATTATGGATTACTCAAATAATCCACAGGAATAATAGAATAGGCATGATGATAGGATGATATGGCAGTATTTTTTTTTGATAATTATTCTATTATGCTCCATGACTTGAGAAAGGAAAATATTTAAATTATCAATCATATTCTTGAACTAAATCTTGATATCAGTACGGAAGGCTACACATGATTTCAAATGTATGACCTTTGACTGTATGTTTAAAATACGTTAATTATAAGTACATAAAAATATTCCAAAAACAATAACCATGGTAATTGTAGTTAATGAATTCAGTCTTTTGGAGTGGATAAATTAAGCAAGCAGAGAAAAACTAATGAGGAAGCATTCACAGAATGCAGAAATTGTGCCTAATGCGATGTAAACAATTATAGGCCCTATCCTTTATCTACTTTATAATGTTAAATAAGGCAAAAAGTTAAACCCAAGCATGTTAATAGAGCACAAAATTCATCTAATTAAATATTCTGAAGATAAATTATAAGGTGGGTTCAGTGGCACTCAAACTGGCACCAAGCAAACTAATAACAAGGCCAAAACCTCTGGGGAGAGTAGTGAAAGGTCCCAAGGTTTTTTGTGGAGAGTTACAATGAAAAGTGTGTTTACAAACTTAAGTCTCATGTTGGCAGCTGCTCTAATTCTCTAGACTCCATCCATTTCCCCAGTGCAGTGTTTTGGTGGACACATGGTTATCATCTAAATAATCTTGGACTTCCTCCTAATTGTTCTGACTTTTTTTTCTGTGTGAGAGAGACAATTCTGGGCCAGGCATTGTTCCCCTTGCTCTGGTTTTCATGGCTCTGCTCTAGTACTTTTATGTGGTGTCCACTATACTCAGAAGATCAGGGAAATGTCTTCTTTTTGGCAGTATTTCCTAAATTGAATGTCTATCATATATTGGTCAGGCAGACCTGGAATTTTTAAGACAGGATAACCCACTTGGTTTGCCTAGTAGCTTGGAAGATAATAAACGTGATGAACAAATCTCCAGTAACTCTAAATGGAGTTACCTGGATATACTAACTCTAAATGGAGTTACCTGGATATACTGAGATGAGAACAAGTCCGAGGAGTTCAAGAAGAGACTGTAAGAAAAGCTCTTGAATGTTGACCTCTTAGATGTTGATGTGAAATGAGGAGACAGGGGAAGGAGGCAGCTCTTAGGAACAGAATTATTCCTTTTTTCCTCTATATGCCTGTTTAAGTACTGCCTTCCCTTAGGGGGATAACTCAAGCAAACACCTGTTGGATGCCATTGTGTTTTCATGGATGATTTAAGGATTGCTGCCCATTTCTAGTGATCCTGTTTGGAAGTGATTTAAAATGTGCAGTAGTGTAGGCGGAAAGTCAAGCTAGAGCTGCTGTGACAGTGCTTCCATCATCTGTCAGCATCCTGAGTGTTGTGAGCTAAACCTGAAATTTGATTTGAACTGCCTGATATCTGCCAAGGGGCAGGATATCATTGCTAGAGAGAAATCCTCTCATCTTCCGTGACTACATCCCCAGTCAGATGTAAGAACAGTTTGGTATCCAGAGGTGAATGGCACTGGACCTTTACAAGGCACAGAAATCATCCATATCCCCATCCTTTTAAGGAAAAGGATTCTGAGCAGAGGGCCCTTTGACTCTGCAGCAGAAACTGTTTGGAAAAACTTGCTTTAATAATAAGATTCTGACTGAAGACTTTTGCAGAGGATGTTTTGTTTATGGAAATGGTCAAGTGGTTGTTCTGGTATTTGGACAGCAGGTTACAAAAAGAGGAAAACTAATGAAAAGTTCAGAAGCCAAAGCTGGAGAGAAGTTCAGAGTAACCCAAAATTGCCATCCAAGATTCTGGGGAGGAGGGTTGTAATCTTTCTGAAATATTACTGTGCATGTACTCCTTAACTAATACATTGGGTGTGTTAGACCAAACCAGACAATTAATTTTTAACACAGAAGGACTTTGAGGACAACTCTGACACCCAGAGGAAAGAAAAGGCTTTATGGAAAGTTTCCATCTTCGAATCACTGCTAAAGTAGAAGTGCTGTTTTGTTAGTGGAAAATATCAGTGAAATTTAAAATAATGGTGTATTCCTGAGAGGTGTCACTACAGTAAATCCCCTTTGTGGAATAGTTAAGTCACAATTGAAATTTGGTGCTGTGCAGTAGTCCATTGTTCTGGTACTTAAACTCTTTAGGGAACAGTCCCCATGAGGGGTAATGATTTGCTGGTGGCCAAGAAATGTATTTTCTGTATGATCCAGGTGGAGAAGTAAAGGAAGAAATGCTGTGAAATAGACACATTTTTTGTACACCTGAAAAGAGACTTGTATGTGATATGCAGGCAGATATCAGCTTTAAATTAGATGTAGTCAATGTTAATGGTATTAACATACAGATCTTTATCAGCAGAGGTGTTTACAGGCTTCTTCTATTTTCCTGTCCATTTGCTTCAGTGTAGCAGTGTGAGATCAAAGCCCAAGGCTTTGCAGACTGGCTCCTCATTTGTGCCCCTGGGTGTGTGATCATTGTTTGATACAGGAAACAGGCAGACCTGAGAAATAGTGAGAATTCCAGCACAGGCGCTCCTGCTGCATGTGCTGATACATCCGTTGTATGGGATGGAGACTGCCCACTTGGTTTGAGGATTTGCTTCCAAGCACCTTATTTCTCTGAGATGGTGTTATTTTCTATGTATATGTGCCTCTATGGCTATAGCTGCAAAGAGTTTAGTCTGAATAGTATTCATAGGTTTGATTGTTTCCTGCTCTCTCTGACTTTGTGGTGCACAAGTCAACCTAAATGTCTCAATAATGAATTATTGCTGGGTAATTAATCAGCTTCCCCTGCTTTAGACAGTTGCCTCCTAGAACTTACCATAATTCACCTCCATCAGCCAAGACATACAGACATTAATTGCCTCATAATATTGTCAGGAAGATGTCAGGTAGTACTGACAGGGTGTGAGTGCATCTCATTGATCTAAGCAAAATTTGTTAGTGTTTTGCCCCTAATCTCATTCTACACATTTATCTTGCCAGTGCCATGAGCTGGACTGAGGACACATCATCAGGGTGCAGTCAGGAGCAGTCTGTCCAAATGAACAGTGATTTCAGATTTGCAATGGGAAGTGAGTAATTCCCCAGCAGGTAAGTCACAAAACCAGTTACTGACAGCTGGGATAGTGGAAATTCTCCTTGCAGTGGCCTTGTTTTAAGCACCAAGATGAAAATATAATGCATGCTTAGAAGGTGCAAACAATGTCTACTCTCATTTCGTACAGTGAAATTTGCTCAGCTTCATCTTGGAGCACTGGAGATATTTTAGTATTTCAAAGTGTATCAAACTATTTGCCCAGTATTTGGAAAAGCTACTCAGATTTAATGGAAATGTTTCTATTTCAGACCCAAACCACTTTGATATTTGTTAATTTTATTAGTGTATTGAAGTTCATTGACACTGGAAAAAGTGATCCTGTTCCTTCAATTAATAATACCACAGTAATTGCCTTTTTATTAATCTTTATTTGGATGCCTCCCTGTCCCTATGGAACAATGGGTTTGAAGATGCAGTGAGGTAGAACACTGGAAGGAAAAAGCCAGGCTAAATATTCCTTGAAATAAATAGGCCTCTTTTCCTTGACTTCAAAGAAAAAAAAAACCTAATTAAATACATTTGAGGGGAAGAGGAAAAAAAATGAGAACCTTTGATTTGAACACACTTTGGAGCAGAGCATGGAGAGATAGGAGAATGATCTCTGTGAGATGAATAAGTTGCCTCTCCTGCTGCATTTGTTTTGGGGGTGGGTGACTCATTTCTTGAGGATTCTGTTTTTAAAAGTTGGATTTGACTTGGTTGATATTCCTTTCAGCATCTAGATTTTCTATTTGGGCATGTATTTTCCACGTTGACTTTAATGATCATAGTGTCAAAAAGTCAATATGCTGTTGTAGAAGTAAGAAGTTTTCCTGAGTACTTGATTCCAGGGAGGAGAAATAGAAGAAAATAAGTAAATACTGTTGCAGTTTGTCTATTTAAAAGCTCTATTTAATATATTTTTTACCGTGTTGATTGCTGAGTTTAATCAGAGTCTGAATAGATTTCAAACCTTCTCTCCAGTTTTAGGAAGCTTGGAGATGGCAATTTCAAGATTACCTTATCTTGTTGGCGTGGTTTCTTTCTAGGAAGGCTAAATGGTACATCAGAATCTACTTTGTTGTTCCAGAAGCATCAGTACTTCATGGTATTGTGGAAAAGTTCAAGTCATTACCGTGCCAACCCGTCACAGTTAATTTTTTGGCAAAATGAATCCATAACAACACATGGCTTCAATCGATTTCTTATGCAGATTCTGCAGTAGATGTGCAGATCTGTTGATTAGCTCAGCCTGTTGGAAGTGTGGGGTCTGCCCCATTTGTTGTCCTTGGGGACAATCATGGCTGGGTTATTTCTGTGGGCCTCTCAGCTCACAAGGAAATGCCCTTCAGCTCTTACCCTGACTCAGATCAGCATGAGGAACATCATGACATTATAGTTATTTTTTTTAAAATGTTTTTCATGTATTTGTCAACTTGTACTGGTGCTGCATAAATTCATTAGGAGTCTTTATGGAGTACTGAGCACGGTTGTGGTAAATGAGTTTTGCAGGTGTGGATTGGTGGAATTGCAGTTTGCCCTGCAGTGTGTTTTAGTCTCCTTTGTGAGTGTTTCCCCACCCCTCACCAGGCTGTAATATGTATAAGTGCCTAAGTGAGCAGTTATTTACCTGTGGCAAGTCTGTTGTACCTAAACTCAGGAAACTGTACACCTCCTGGTCCTATTTACCTTGATCTTATTCCATAAAATATTCCTGCTGATAATCTGTGCAGCTCAGAGGCACTGAAAGATGATCTGCAAAAAGAGGGAATACTTGCTCTGAACTCTATGGAGGCCCTCAGGAGTCATTCTGATTGATGTCTAGGGATTTCACAAGGATTTGACATGCTTGATCTTGAGCTTGTAATTAATTGTCAGAGTTGCTATCAGCTTTAGAAATGGGTTTCTACTAACTGGCCAAAAATAGCGATGTTGGGCTTTGAAACTGTTGCTGTTTATGTGTGAAATCAATTGCACCAAGTGCATGTTGTTTTCATGAGTAACAAAAAGGATCCTGTTCTGTAATGTCATCGCATTTGTTAGAAAATGTTAGCACCTCTCATTTCACAAGGCTTTTTTTTTTTTTTTTTGTATACGGCAAGGATGCATTAAATTTAGTCATGTGCAGAAAGAAATCTGCAACTGGATACTCCTTGTAAAGGCTCTAGATATGTGTGATTTCTCTGTATTTTAACATTTATTTGAATACAATAGATGAAGCTGGTCAGATGATGAAAGGGCTCTTTGGCTATTGAAAGTCCTCTTGCCACTGCATCTCTCCTACTGTCAGTGTATGCCTGCTAGTTAATAATAGCTTGAAACTGGTATAGTTTCCAGCTATTTTTTGCCCATTTCCCTCTTGGTTGCAATAAAAAGAACAGGTTCTATTAGGGGAGCCTTTCTTCCTGCAAGTAAATCGATGTTTAGTGAAGAGAAAATGCATGGCAGTGGTGGAAACTTAGCAGAGCTTCCTGCTCCTGCTGCACTGCTCATCATCCCATTTATCCATGGGGAAGTAGGGCAGTGTCTCTCTTTAGGATATCATGACCTGACTCGGGGAGATTTACCTGGTGGTCCCACCCCAGAATGGTCCATAGGAAGCCTGGCAGGCTGCCAATTTCTTGCTTAGACCGAGGAATCTAAGGGGCTAAAACCAGGAGAATATGTTCTGCCTGTGTTACGTGATAGACATGAGCAATGTGTTATCACAGAGATGTGACATGGACCTTGTTAGGCCCAGCAGATGTTTTAGTCCTGGCTCTCCTACTCTGAATGTGAGAGCTGGAAACATGCTGGTAGTGTAGTGCACATCCTCAGAGGATGGAAGGTAATTTGACAGCTCACTTTAACCCTCTTCAATAATGTTGACTCTTCTGGCATCGATTTGTTGAGAATGTGGCTTCTCATGTGGAAAACTGAGACTTTTTGTAGTAAAAATAAGGATTTCTTTTCCTGATTTGGTTTTCTTTTTTTTCCTGGCTTAGGTTAGAAGAGAGAAATATTTGAATGTAGCATTAACGTGTTTAATTTCTAAGCTTTATTTGGAGACTTTGAAATAGTGAAAATACGTAAGCATTATTGAAGGAATAAAGTGTTCTTGTTTGATGCATTCGACTGTTCTTTTCTTTCTGAAAATCTGCGTTTTTAGAGATACCAGGCAGTACTTTTTCCTTTAGCAGTACCAGAGTCCTGCTGTCTGTCTCAAGAGAAGCCAAAAAAGGTCAGATAAGAACTGTTTAGATAAGATAGGTGGCATTTCTGTCAGTTCTCAATAGCCGGTGAATCAGATGAGGAGCTGCACAAAACTGAAAACAAACAAGTAATGTTGCTCTGTCCCTGTCCCCCAAGTCCAAAAAATCCTCTCAATGCCCTCAAGCTGCTGTCTTAGTGAAGGGAATCTTTTCTCTTGAGTGCAAATTTAGAAAATGTTTTGTTGTACTGGTTATGTTAATTAAAGCGATGTTTGTTTTACAAGACAGCGATTCAGGGGGCTGTCCTGCTCTGCATAATTACCTGTCACAGCAAAGAGAATATATTAAGATGGGAAACTGAGATTGGTGTAAAATTCTGTCTTATCTGCAAGGTATATCAGCAGTGTATTTCATAGAGCTTGATTGTATCCAAGATTCCAGGGGGCTCCTGGTGTCAGGTGAGAATCTTTCTTTATGGAAAGCACTTGCTCTTTTCCTATTGTTATTGGTGAGCTAAAAATACTATTTTTTGTTGCTTCTTGTAGCAAACCAAGTGCGAAATGTGAGCTGTAACAGCACTGCCTAAGCCTCTCTGGCAGCCTCATGCAGTAGCCTGCTTTTAATATTGGTTGGTAAGATGACAGCACTTTGCTGCCAGTCTGTGAGGTATCCATGTAACGTGGGTTATCTTTGCTCAGGTGCCTGGAGACTTGTTCTTACAAGAGATACAAACAATGCATTTGAGAATTGGGCACATCTGGGACATTTTATCTTGCTCTTGGAGAAAAAGATCAAATGCTCCACAGCCTGTTTCTCTTAAATAGCAGAAAATCCCAGCATGGATTGAAGATTTGACCCCCATTAAAATACATCAGATCTAACATAGCTGTGTGGTTTTAGCTGTGTACATAAATACATAACTGCAGATGAATATTTAAGCACTCCTAGTGTAAATAGAAATACGCAGATGCACATGCTAGGCATACTCATGCATGCCTACAGCTGCAGAGAAAATGTACAGCAGGCAAAGGACTTTCGGATACAATGAAATGAATGGCTTTATTAAGATCTTAGTTCCTCATTAAAAAATACTGAGAAGTAGAACTTGTATGAAAGACTAAAGCTGGGATTTCAAATTAATGTGTATGATAGTCAATATGAACTCAATTCTGAAATGTAAGAGTGTCTATGGAGATCTGTTGAACTGTGTTCATATATATCACTGTTTCTTCTTGTCCCAAGTTTTTTTTTTTTTTAATTTGGGTTTGCCATTGTGCAGTTTTAGGAAGGTTAATATTTAGTGCAATTTAGAAGTCCTAAAGAAAGCAATTGTTTTAATACAAGACATTTCTCCCATTGTTTTAAGAGGAAAAAATGATCGTGTGTCAATGGTATGGACTCTTATTCTCCTGCTTCAGTATTCAATTATTTTGATTCTTCTAAATTTTCAGCATCATGTGCATATGAAATTGGCCTCTTAAGTGATAGATATTTTTTGAAGGTTTGCTCAATTGTGCTTTCAGATTTTTCATTCACCTTCTGTTGGCTTGGCTGGGTCTGCATACACAAGTGCATGAACTGAACTATCATTAGCAAGTGGTGGTTCAGTTTTTCCTCTTCTACTCTTTGTGGCCTCTAAGTTTTTCTTGTCTGCTGTCTTTGCAAACCAGTTTTTCTGCAGGGTCACTTTAAATCACTCGGTGTAACAAACCTGAGTATGACAAATGTGTGCATTAGGGAATGTGTCTTGCTTGTTGTGGCCATCAAAATAGGTTTCACATGGTAGAAATTTGATAGTATATCTACAGTTCTCAAATCTTGCTTTTGCCAGTGTCCTTGAGTTCAGTTTTTTAACAGTCACGATGAGCTACTGACTAGCTGGCATTGAAAAAATTTGACTTTATCCTCAGGGGCCACTGTAGGCTTTGTTCTGATAAATACTTGTCCAAACATCCCCATTATTTTTTCTTCAAGACAGAAAAATGTGACACAGGGTGCTGTGCCTGTTATCTCCCACCTAGACTTGTTTGGTTGTGTTTTTTTGGTTGTTTGTTTTTGTTTTTTTTCTTTGAGAGAAACTTCAACCTTTTTATTCATTGGCCTGGTAAATACTTTATCAATGTATTAAGGTCCTTTAATTAGTGTGGATTTTTTTTAAAGCTTAAAATAAAAATCAGGGAAATATTCTAGTTGTATGATTTACATGGTTGGTTCTACTCCAGAAGAAAGCTTAATTGTTGAAATATTTCTGAGTTCCTGTGTTCTGATTTCTTGAGTAGTCTGTGCTAAGTCTTGAGCAGAAACTTGCAGAAGAGCTGCAGGATTGAAGGAGAGCAGAAGTGCCACAAAGTAAAGTTCTCCTGGGAAATCTTATGGAGGTTAAGCAAGTGCAGCAGGATTTGAGCAATGCTGCTTAGTCCATTTGTTCATGTGTGGATGCCAGGGTGGAGGAGACTGGAACTGGGAGCCAAGATTGCTTAGAGGTGTGTCTGTGAGAGAAGCCAACTGCAATCTGCTGGTTTCTGGTGACTTTAGAGGTACCTGTCCAGTGTTAGTCCTGTCTCGTACTGAAGCAAACTATTGATCACCTGGCCAAAAATGTTGCGGCTTTAAAGAACTTCCCCAAACTTTAGGGAATAGTGAGACTGTCATTAAGAAAGAGATATAATTCCAAGCACTTTCTCTTGGTTTTAAATGCTGACTTCATGGGGTTTTTCCCTAAGAGTAGGAGAGCTTCATGTAAGTCTTGAAACTGCTGGTGGTTGATAGGCTTTTATTTATTTAATCAGGGCAGTGCATGTTACAGAACTGACAGCAAAGGGATCAGGACTGGAAATATTTTTTCTAGACATCAACATGCTGCTGTGCTGTTGGGAGAAAGTGGAGATTGCTTTGCCAGCACCATCTGGGAGCCTCTGCTTGGCTGTATGGTAGGCAGACCTTTTGTGAATCAGAGGAGAATTGCCTTTGGAATAAAGCCTCTTGGTGGCAGGTTTTTTTAATCTGCTGCACTGACAGAATTGCTCCATCTTGTCCTCTTAATGCAAGCGAGTGTGCTAAATCTGACTGAAGGGATCTGTATCCAGGAGAGAAGGAAATGGTGATGCCTCTGAAAGGTGCTTGCCTTCTTTTGCGAGACAAAATAAACTTTTGGTGGCTTTGTGGGGCTGCAGCCGGCGCTCTTGGGTTATATATTCTTCTTATATAAATGTAGTACACACTTTAAATTTATTGTTGGAGGAAAGAATAGAAATGTTGGCTGTGACTTGCAGAGGCAAACAGCGTATGCTGTGTGTATAATTGTCAATTTCCTTAAAAATAATGTTTCAGAGTCTGTTGCTCCTCAAGATGGTGGCAGAGATACCGGAGTGCCCCTGGTGGGCTTCAGGGGTGGAGGGATGGATACAGTGTTTGCCTGTGGAAAAGGTGGGGTGGCGAATATATCGAGTTGTATGAAATAGCATTTACAGAACTTGCAAATAAGAGCTTCAACTGTTCAAGCTTCCTGCCCTGAAGTGTTTGTGATTTAGTCTCTCCTCTCTGAAGAGCACTTACGTAGGTTTTTTTTTTTCCTGTGTGGGGCAAGGTGGAGAAGAAAGAAGCGGGTATGAAGAGAGCAAATTGAACAGCCAATACTGCCAACAACCGGTAACATCTTCAAAGTTTACCTGCAGCTTGTAAATTAAAAATGCCAAGTCTTCCTTGTGCTGAAGTGAAGCACGCAGCCACCAAACATACACCTGGTGACTGCAAGGAGAGATGGCAGACATTTTAACTGGTACCTTTTTCCAGTGGTCTTGAATTAATATACTTCCTTGAATGATCCAGGAGTATTTGTACACAAGTCCTGATGGCCATCTGCAGTTGCTTAAAGTATTTCCAGTGTTTTTCTTTACTGCAGCTCCAAGTTGGTTGGAACCAGTATTCTATCTGCCTTTGGAAAAAATGTAGTAGATTCCAGCAGAAATTAAATTTCTCTATGGAAATACGAGTGAGGAAATTGAGGCTTGAAAACACTCCCATTCAATTGTGATTGAAGTTCAGTCACAATTTGAGCAATGAGCAACACCCTGGAACGTTCACATCTAAGTAGCATCTGATCTTGTAGGGCTTGGTAACGTGTTAGGGAAGATTTGAGTGGAATCTAGGTATTTTTGGGCAGTGACATTATTCTGAGGGAGTTTTGGATTCTCTTAGGCACCAGCAGTACCCTAGTACAGCTCCTGCAGGCAGTGGTCTTGTTTCAAATACATCAGAACTTCATTTGCTTTACTGAATATGGAGCAATGTGGTATGAGAAGTGGGTGCAGTTTGAAATAGAATTCCCGTATTTGTGGAATTTAGGTGTTACGCTGGGGAAGAGCCACCAAAAGAACTGTTAGACAAACAATGAAAATAGGCAATAAGGTGTGGATTTTTGGTGTAGCTTGTCTCCCTGTTGAGCTAAAGAAATATTTCCAGATAATGTAGAAAGGGGCGATGATCTTGTGGCTGAACTACTCTGCCTGCAACAGCCTTCAGGGCACAGTGCTGAGCCAGATCATCAGTGCCATTTTGTAGCCTTTGTCTGATAATCCAGGTTTCTTCTTTTCAAGGGATTGCTGAAGAAAGCGTGCCTGAATTCCTTTAAATATTTGTGGTGACCAGTAGTTAAACAGGAGAGTGCGCACTTACAGACGTGTCAGTTGGAAAACTCCATATTAAGGAAGCTGAAAATGACTTTAAATACAAATATGGAACTTGGATGTTGACAGAAGTGCTGTAAAAACCATTAAATGTTGGGAGCGTTTAGAAGACATGAAGGCATCAGGGGTAAGTAAGGAGCAGTGGGAAATGTCCCTGTGGCTCGTGAGAGCCTTGTGAATGGGCAGGAGTGTTTAGAGCATGACTGAACATCAAGAATGATGGGAAGACATTGTATCCTGGGTGCTTTGTTTTAATAGCCACAAGAACACTATCAGTACTAAGGAAGTATTCAAGTGAAAGAACTACTGGAATAGTTTCAGAAAGTAATAGAACAGAGGATCTTGTAACCTTTCAAATCCTATTTTGTTGTATGACACTTCTTTGGATGGGAATGTTTTAAAATTGCTCTTAAGTACACAAAAATAACAAAACCTATCCAAACAAGCAAACTCCATGTACGTTTACAAAAAAACCCCCAAAAACCTATGAATAGAAGCCTCCCATCAAAGGGGTGAAAATATTAGGACGAAGAATTCCCCCATGTAGAATAGCATTTCCAGGAACAAGAAGTAATTGCTTAGAGCACCAAACAAATAATTTGTAGACAGAATCCAGAAATGCCGATCATTATGTGCTATATCTTTGAAACTGAGTGATATTTTCTTCTGATCATTAAAAGCATATACACAAGCTATTTATACAGCTGGTACTAATGACTTAAACTTGTGATCAGTCACACTTTTCCTTGGCAGTGTATCTAGTTTAAGGATAAATGAGTACAGGTGGGTGCAGAGTTAGAGCTGAAGAAGCAGAGCATTAGTAAGTGTTCGGCTGATCTTGATTGAGCCACAGTCAAGAGTAAAAGACCCCTATGAGCAATTACAGACATATTGTTTCATAATTTATAATCACTCAATTGATTCTAATTTGATGGACAGCTACTCTGACAACTTGTGTTTTGCTTTTCTCATTTCTTTTTCTGGTTTATCTAACTCCGAATTAAAAAAAGAAGCACGATGCCAGGCAGAGGGAGTTGGGCACAAAGGAATGGCCCTTAGAAAAGGGAAACTGAACTCACCTGCCTAGGTGCCTTATGTCAGTTTGTAGGAGGTCTTTGGCCCTCAAAGGGAAGCCAGGCTTCCAGCTTGTGGCAGCTTGCATCTGAAAGGAATCCTGATTCATTCGGGGTTGTAGGTGGCCGAGGCCGAGTGCCCGGCAGAGGGAGTTGGGCACAAAGGATGGCCTGTTTCCAAGGGTAAGTAAAGTCAGCTGCCCAGGTGCCTGATGTCAGTTTGTAGGAGGCCTTTGGCCCTCCAAGGGAAGCTAGTCTTCCTGTTCTAGGAAGCTTGCATCTGGAAGAAATCCTGTTCCGTTCAGGATTGTAGGTGGCAGAACCACGATGCCGGCACAAAGAGTTGGGCAAAAAGGATGGCCTGTTTCCAGGGGTAAGTAAAGTCAGCTGCCCAGGTGCCTGATGTCAGTTTGTAGGAGGCCTTTGGACCTCCAAGGGAAGCTAGTCTTCCTGTTCGAGGCAGCTTGCATCTGGAAGAAATCCTGTTCCGTTCAGGATTGTAGGTTGCAGAGGCCAGGTGCCAGGCACAGGGAGTTGGGCACAAAGGATGGCCCTTAGAAAAAGAAAATGAAGTCAGCTGCCCAGGTGCCTGATGTCAGTTTGCAAGAGGCCTTTGTCCCTCCAAGGGAAGCCAGGAGAGACAGTTTGTGGCGGCTTGCCTCTGGAAGAAATCCTGATTCGTTCAGGAATATAGATGGCCGAAGCCAAGTGCCCGGCAGAGGGAGTTGGGCACAAAGGATGGCCTGTTTCCAGGGGTAAGTAAAGTCAACTACCCAGGTGCGTGATGTCAGTTTGTAGGAGGCCTTTGGCCCTCCCAGGGAAGCCAGGCTTCCAGCTTTTGGCTGCTTGCATCTGCAAGAAATCCTGATTCGTTCGGGATTGTAGGGGGCCGAGGCCGAGTGCCCGGCACAGGGAGTTGGGCACAAAGGATGGCCTGTTTCCAGAGGTAAGTAAAGTCAGCTGCCCAGGTGCCTGATGTCAGTTTGTAGCCGGCCTTTGACCCTCCATGGGAAGCCAGGCTTCCAGCTTGTGGCAGCTTGCATCTGGAAGAAATCCTGATTCGTTCAGGATTGTAGGTGGCAGAACCACGATGCCGGCACAAGGAGTTGGGCACAAAGGATGGCCTGTTTCCAGGGGTAAGTAAAGTCACCTACCCAGATGCCTGATGTCAGTTTATAGGAGGCCTTTGGCCCTCCCAGGGAAGCCAGTCTTCCTGCTTGTGGCACCTTGCATCTGGAAGAAATCCTGTTCCGTTCGGGATTGTAGGTGGCCGAGGCCGGGTGCCCGGCAGAAAGAGTTGGGCACAAAGGATGGCCTGTTTCCAGGGGTTTAAGTAAATTCAGCTGCCCAGGTGCCTGATGTCAGTTTGTAGGAGGCCTTTGGCCCTCCAAGGGAAGCCAGGCTTCCAGCTTGTGGCAGCTTGCATCTGGAAGAAATCCTGATCCGTTCGGGATTGTAGGTGGCCGAGGCAGAGTGCCCGGCAGAGGGAGTTGGGCACAAAGGATGGTCTGATTCCCGGAGTAAGTAATGTCAGCTGCCCAGGTGCCTGATGTCAGTTTGTAGGAGGCTTTTGGCCCTCCAAGGGAAGCCAGGTACCCAGCTTGTTGCAGCTTGCATCTGGAAGAAATCCTTATTCGTTCGGGATTGTTGGTGGCCGAGCCCAGGCGCCCGGCAGAGGGAGTTGGGCACAAAGGATGGCCTGTTTCCAAGGGTTAGTAAAGTCAGCTGCCAAGGTGCGTGATGTCAGTTTGTAAGACGCCTTTGGCCCTTTAAGAGGAAGCTAGTCTTCCTGATCCAGACTGCTTGCATCTGGAAGAAATGCTGTTCTGTTAGGGATTATACGTGGCCGAAGCCGGGTGCCCGGCAGAGGAAGTTGGGCACAAAGGATGGCCTGTTTCCTGATGAAAGTAATGTCAGCTGCCCAGGTGCCTGATGTCAGTTTGTAGGAGGCCTTTGGCCCTCCAAGGGAAGCCAGGTTTCCAGTTTGTGGCTGCTTGCATCTGGATGTAATCTTGATTCGTTCGAGATTGTAGGTGGCCGAGGCCGGGTGCCCGGCAGAGGGAGTTCGGCAAAAACGATAGCCTGTTTCCGGGGGTAAGTAAAGTCACCTGCCCAGGTGTGTGATGTCAGTTTGTGGGAGGCCTTTTGCCCTCCCAGGGAAGCCAAGCTTCCAGCTTGTGGCAGCTTGTATCTGGAAGAAATCCTGTTCCTTTTTGGGTTGTAGGTTGCTGAGGCCGGTGGCCCAGCAGAGGGAGTTGGGCACAAAGGATGGCCTGTTTCCAAGGGTAAGTAAAGTCAGCTGCCCAGGTGCCTGATGTCAGTTTGTAGGAGGCCTTTGGCCCTCCAAGGGAAGCCAGGCTTCCAGCTTGTGGCAGCTTGCATCTGGAAGAAATGCTGTTCTGTTCGGGATTATACGTGGCCGAAGCCGGGTGCCTGGCAGAGGGAGTTGGGCACAAATGATGGCCTGTTTCATGAGGAAAGTAAAGTCAGCTGCCCAGGTGCCTGATGTCAGTTTGTACGAGGCCTTTGGCCCTCCAAGGGAAGCTAGGCTTCCAGTTTGTGGCTGCTTGCATCTGGATGTCATCTTGATTCGTTCGAGATTGTAGGTGGCCGAGGCCGGGTGCCCGGCAGAGGGAGTTCGGCAAAAACGATAGCCTGTTTCCGGGGGTAAGTAAAGTCACCTGCCCAGGTGCGTGATGTCAGTTTGTAGGAGGCCTTTTGCCCTCCCAGGGAAGCCAAGCTTCCAGCTTGTGGCAGCTTGTATCTGGAAGAAATCCTGTTCCTTTCGGGGTTGTAGGTGGCCGAGGCCGGTGGCCCAGCAGAGGGAGTTGGGCACAAAGGATGGCCTGTTTCTAGGGGTAAGTAAAGTCAGCTGCCCAGATGCCTGATGTCAGTTTGTAGGAGGCCTTTGGCCCTCCTAGGGAAGCTAGTCTTCCAGTTTGTGGCAGCTTGCATCTGGAAGAAATGCTGTTCCGTTCGGGATTGTAGGTGGGCGAGGCCTGGTGCGTGGCAGAGGGAGTTGGGCACAAAGGATTGCCTGCTTCCAAGGGTAAGTAAAGTAACATACCCAGGTGCCTGATGTCAGTTTGGAGGAGGCCTTTGGTCTTCCAAGAGAAGCCAGCCTTCCAGCTTGTGGCAGCTTGCATCTGGAAGAAATCCTGTTCCGTTCGGGATAGTAGGTGGCCGAGGCCGGGTGCCCGGCAGAGGGAGTTGGGCACAAAGGATGGCCTGTTTCCAGGGTTAAGTAAAGTCACCTGCCCAGGTGCCTGATGTCAGTTTGTAGGAGGCCTTTGGCCCTCCAAGGGAAGCCAGGCTTCCAGCTTGTGGAAGCTTGCATCTGGAAGAAATCTTGATTCGTTCGGGATTGTAGGTGGCCGAGGCAGAGTGCCCAGCAGAGGGAGTTGGGCACAAAGGATGGTCTGATTCCCTAAGTAAGTAAAGTCAGCTGCCCAGGTGCCTGATGTCAGTTTGTAGGAGGCTTTTGGCCCTCCAAGGGAAGCCAGGTACCCAGCTTGTTGCAGCTTGCATCTGGAAGAAATCCTTATTCGTTCGGGATTGTTGGTGGCCGAGCCCGGGCGCCCGGCAGAGGGAGTTGGGCACAAAGGATGGCCTGTTTCCAAGGGTTAGTAAAGTCAGCTGCCCAGGTGCGTGATGTCAGTTTGTAAGACGCCTTTGGCCCTTTAAGAGGAAGCTAGTCTTCCTGATCCAGACTGCTTGCATCTGGAAGAAATCCTGTTCCGTTCGGGATTGTAGGTGGCCAGAACCAGGTGCCCGGCAGAGGGAGTTGGGCCCAAAGGATGGCCTGTTTCCAAAGGTAAGTAAAGTCAGCTGCCGAGGTGCCTGATGTCCAATTGTAGGAGGCCTTTGGCCCTCCAAGGGATGCCAGGCTTCCAGCTTGTGGCAGCTTGCATCTGGAAGTAATCCTGTTCTGTTCGGGATTCTAGGTGGCCGAGGCCGAGTGCCCGGCACAGGGCGTTCAGCACAAAGGATGGCCTTTTTCTAACGAGAAGTAAAGTCACCTTCTCAGGTGCCTGATGTCAGTTTCTATGAAGCTTTTGGCCCTCCAAAGGGAAGGCAGGCTTCCAGATTTTGGCAGCTGGCATCAGGAAGAAATCCTGTTCCGTTCTAGATTGTAGGTGGCCGAAGCTGGATGCCCGGCAGAGGGAGTTGGGCACAAAGGATGGCCTGTTTCCAGGGGTAAGTAAAGTCAGCTGCCCTGGTGCCTGATGTCAGTTTTTAGCAGGTGGCTATTGGTCCTCCATGGGAAGCCAGGCTTCCAGCTTGTGGCAGCTTGCATCTGGAAGAAATCCTGCTTCGTTCGGGATTGTAGGTGTCCGAGGCCAGGTGCCCGGCAGAGGGAGTTCGGTACAAAGGATGGTGTGTTTCCAGGGGTAAGTAAAGTCAGCTGCCCAGATGCCTGATGTCAGTTTGTAGGAGGCCTTTGGCCCTCCTAGGGAAGCTAGTCTTCCAGTTTGTGGCAGCTTGCATCTGGAAGAAATGCTGTTCCGTTCGGGATTGTAGGTGGCCGAGGCCTGGTGCCCGGCAGAGGGAGTTGGGCACCAAGGATGGCCTGTTTCCTGGGGTAAGTAAAGTCAGCTTCCCAGGTGCCTGATGTCAGTTTGTAGGAGGCCTTTGGCCCTCCACGGGAATGCAGCCTTCCAGCTTTTGGCAGCTTGCATCTGGAAGAAATCGTGTTCCTTTTAGGATTGTAGGGGGCCGAGGCTGGGTGCCCGGCAGAGGGAGTTGGGCACAAAGGATTGCCTGCTTCCAAGGGTAAGTAAAGTAACCTACATAGGTGACTGATGTCAGTTTGGAGGAGGCCTTTGGCCCTCCAAGGGAAGCCGGGCTTCCTGTTTGAAACAGGCTGCATCTGGAAGAAATCCTGTTCCGTTCAGGATTGTAGGTGGCTGAGGTCGCGTGCCTGGCCGAGGGAGTTGGGAACAAAGGATGGCCTGTTTCCAGGGGTTGGTTAAGTCTCCTGCCCAAATGCCTGATGTCAGTTTGGAGGAGACCTTTGGCCCTCCAAGAGAAGCCAGGCTTCCAGCTTGTGGCAGCTTGCATCTGGAAGAAATCCTGTTCTGTTCGGGATTGTAGGTGGCCGATGCCGGGTGCCTGGCAGAGGGAGTTGGGCCCAAAGGATGGCCTGTTTCCAGGGGTAAGTAAAGTGAGCTGCCCAGGTACCTGCTGTCAGTTTGTAGGAGGCCTTTGGCCCTCCAAGGGAAGCCGGGCTTCCAACATGTGGCAGCTTGCATCGCGAAGAAATCCTGTTCCGTTCGGGATTGTAGGTGGCCGAGGCCAGGTGCCTGGCTGAGGTATTTGGGCACAAAGGATGGCCTCTATCCACGGGTAAGTAATGTCAGCTGCCCAGGTGCCTGATGTCAGTTTGTAGGAGGCCTTTGGTCCTCCAAGGGAAGCCGGGCTTCCTGTTTGAAGCAGCCTGCATCTTGAAGAAATCCTGTTCCGTACGGGATTGTAGGTGGCCGAGGCCGGGTGCCTGGCAAAGGGAGTTGGGAACAAAGGATGGCCTGTTTCCAGGGGTTGGTTAAGTCTCCTGCCCACGTGCCTGATGTCAGTATGTAGGAGGCCTTTGGCCCTCCAGGGGAAGCCAGGCTTCCAGTTTGTGGCAGCTTGCATCTGGAAGAAATCCTGTTCCGTTTGGGATTGTAGGTGGCCGAGGCCTTCTGCCCAGCAGAGGGTGTTAGGCACAAAGGATTGCTTGCTTCCAGGGGTAAGTAAAGTCACGTGCCCAGGCGCCTTAAGTCAGTTTGTAGAAGGCCTTTGGCCGACCACTCGAAGCCAGGCTTCCAGATTGTGGCAGCTTGCATCTGGAAGAAATCCTGTTCCGTTCGGGATTGTAGCTGGCTGAGGCCAGGTGCCCGGCAGAAGGAGTTGGGCATTAAGGATGGACTGTTTCCAGGGGTAAGTAAAGTCAGCTGCCCAGGTGCCTGATGTCAGTTTGTAGGAGGCCTATGGCCCTCCACGGGAATGCAGCCTTCCAGCTTTTGGCAGCTTGCATCTGGAAGAAATCGTGTTCCTTTTAGGATTGAAGGTGGCCGAGGCCGGGTGCCCAGCAAAGGGAGTTGGGCACAAAGGATGGTCTGATTCCCGGAGTAAGTAAAGTCAGCTGCCCAGGTGCCTGATGTCAGTTTGTAGGAGGCTTTTGGCCCTCCAAGGGAAGCCAGGTACCCAGCTTGTTGCAGCTTGCATCTGGAAGAAATCCTTATTCGTTCGGGATTGTTGGTGGCCGAGCCCGGGCGCCCGGCAGAGGGAGTTGGGCACAAAGGATGGCCTGTTTCCAAGGGTTAGTAAAGTCAGCTGCCCAGGTGCGTGATGTCAGTTTGTAAGACGCCTTTGGCCCTTTAAGAGGAAGCTAGTCTTCCTGATCCAGACTGCTTGCATCTGGAAGAAATGCTGTTCTGTTAGGGATTATACGTGGCCGAAGCCGGGTGCCCGGCAGAAAAAGTTGGGCACAAAGGATGGCCTGTTTCATGAGGAAAGTAAAGTCAGCTGCCCAGGTGCCTGATGTCAGTTTGTACGAGGCCTTTGGCCCTCCAAGGGAAGCTAGGCTTCCAGTTTGTGGCTGCTTGCATCTGGATGTCATCTTGATTCGTTCGAGATTGTAGGTGGCCGAGGCCGGGTGCCCGGCAGAGGGAGTTCGGCAAAAACGATAGCCTGTTTCCGGGGGTAAGTAAAGTCACCTGCCCAGGTGCGTGATGTCAGTTTGTAGGAGGCCTTTTGCCCTCCCAGGGAAGCCAAGCTTCCAGCTTGTGGCAGCTTGTATCTGGAAGAAATCCTGTTCCTTTCGGGGTAGTAGGTGGCTGAGGCCGGTGGCCCAGCAGAGGGAGTTGGGCACAAAGGATGGCCTGTTTCTAGGGGTGAGTAAAGTCAGCTGCCCAGGTGCCTGATGTCAGTTTGTAGGAGGCCTTTGGCCCTCCAAGGGAAGCCAGGCTTCCAGCTTGCGGCAGCTTGCATCTGGAAGAAATCTTGATTCGTTCGGGATTGTAGGTGGCCGAGGCAGAGTGCCGGGCAGAGGGAGTTGGGCACAAAGGATGGTCTGATTCCCTAAGTAAGTAAAGTCAGCTGCCCAGGTGCCTGATGTCAGTTTGTAGGAGGCTTTTGGCCCTCCAAGGGAAGCCAGGTACCCAGCTTGTTGCAGCTTGCATCTGGAAGAAATCCTTATTCGTTCGGGATTGTTGGTGGCCGAGCCCGGGCGCCCGGCAGAGGGAGTTGGGCACAAAGGATGGCGTGTTTCCAGGGGTTGGTTAAGTCTCCTGCCCAAGTGCCTGATGTCAGTTTGGAGGAGACCTTTGGCCCTCCAAGAGAAGCCAGGCTTCCAGCTTGTGGCAGCTTGCATCTGGAAGAAATCCTGTTCTGTTCGGGATTGTAGGTGGCCGATGCCGGGTGCCTGGCAGAGGGAGTTGGGCCCAAAGGATGGCCTGTTTCCAGGGGTAAGTAAAGTGAGCTGCCCAGGTACCTGCTGTCAGTTTGTAGGAGGCCTTTGGCCCTCCAAGGGAAGCCGGGCTTCCAACATGTGGCAGCTTGCATCGCGAAGAAATCCTTATCCGTTCGGGATTGTAGGTGGCCGAGGCCAGGTGCCTGGCTGAGGTATTTGGGCACAAAGGATGGCCTCTATCCACGGGTAAGTAATGTCAGCTGCCCAGGTGCCTGATGTCAGTTTGTAGGAGGCCTTTGGTCCTCCAAGGGAAGCCGGGCTTCCTGTTTGAAGCAGCCTGCATCTTGAAGAAATCCTGTTCCGTACGGGATTGTAGGTGGCCGAGGCCGGGTGCCTGGCAAAGGGAGTTGGGAACAAAGGATGGCCTGTTTCCAGGGGTAAGTAAAGTCAGCTGCCCAGGTGCCTGATGTCAGTTTGTAGGAGGCCTTTGGACCTCCAAGGGAAGCTAGTCTTCCTGTTCGAGGCAGCTTGCATCTGGAAGAAATCCTGTTCCGTTCAGGATTGTAGGTTGCAGAGGCCAGGTGCCAGGCACAGGGAGTTGGGCACAAAGGATGGCCCTTAGAAAAAGAAAATGAAGTCAGCTCCCCAGGTGCCTGATGTCAGTTTGCAAGAGGCCTTTGTCCCTCCAAGGGAAGCCAGGAGAGACAGTTTGTGGCGGCTTGCCTCTGGAAGAAATCCTGATTCGTTCAGGAATATAGATGGCCGAAGCCAAGTGCCCGGCAGAGGGAGTTGGGCACAAAGGATGGCCTGTTTCCAGGGGTAAGTAAAGTCAACTACCCAGGTGCGTGATGTCAGTTTGTAGGAGGCCTTTGGCCCTCCCAGGGAAGCCAGGCTTCCAGCTTTTGGCTGCTTGCATCTGCAAGAAATCCTGATTCGTTCGGGATTGTAGGGGGCCGAGGCCGAGTGCCCGGCACAGGGAGTTGGGCACAAAGGATGGCCTGTTTCCAGAGGTAAGTAAAGTCAGCTGCCCAGGTGCCTGATGTCAGTTTGTAGCCGGCCTTTGACCCTCCATGGGAAGCCAGGCTTCCAGCTTGTGGCAGCTTGCATCTGGAAGAAATCCTGATTCGTTCAGGATTGTAGGTGGCAGAACCACGATGCCGGCACAAGGAGTTGGGCACAAAGGATGGCCTGTTTCCAGGGGTAAGTAAAGTCACCTACCCAGATGCCTGATGTCAGTTTATAGGAGGCCTTTGGCCCTCCCAGGGAAGCCAGTCTTCCTGCTTGTGGCACCTTGCATCTGGAAGAAATCCTGTTCCGTTCGGGATTGTAGGTGGCCGAGGCCGGGTGCCCGGCAGAAAGAGTTGGGCACAAAGGATGGCCTGTTTCCAGGGGTTTAAGTAAATTCAGCTGCCCAGGTGCCTGATGTCAGTTTGTAGGAGGCCTTTGGCCCTCCAAGGGAAGCCAGGCTTCCAGCTTGTGGCAGCTTGCATCTGGAAGAAATCCTGATCCGTTCGGGATTGTAGGTGGCCGAGGCAGAGTGCCCGGCAGAGGGAGTTGGGCACAAAGGATGGTCTGATTCCCGGAGTAAGTAATGTCAGCTGCCCAGGTGCCTGATGTCAGTTTGTAGGAGGCTTTTGGCCCTCCAAGGGAAGCCAGGTACCCAGCTTGTTGCAGCTTGCATCTGGAAGAAATCCTTATTCGTTCGGGATTGTTGGTGGCCGAGCCCAGGCGCCCGGCAGAGGGAGTTGGGCACAAAGGATGGCCTGTTTCCAAGGGTAAGTAAAGTCAGCTGCCCAGGTGCCTGATGTCAGTTTGTAGGAGGCCTTTGGCCCTCCAAGGGAAGCCAGGCTTCCAGCTTGTGGCAGCTTGCATCTGGAAGAAATGCTGTTCTGTTCGGGATTATACGTGGCCGAAGCCGGGTGCCTGGCAGAGGGAGTTGGGCACAAATGATGGCCTGTTTTATGAGGAAAGTAAAGTCAGCTGCCCAGGTGCCTGATGTCAGTTTGTACGAGGCCTTTGGCCCTCCAAGGGAAGCTAGGCTTCCAGTTTGTGGCTGCTTGCATCTGGATGTCATCTTGATTCGTTCGAGATTGTAGGTGGCCGAGGCCGGGTGCCCGGCAGAGGGAGTTCGGCAAAAACGATAGCCTGTTTCCGGGGGTAAGTAAAGTCACCTGCCCAGGTGCGTGATGTCAGTTTGTAGGAGGCCTTTTGCCTTCCCAGGGAAGCCAAGCTTCCAGCTTGTGGCAGCTTGTATCTGGAAGAAATCCTGTTCCTTTCGGGGTTGTAGGTGGCTGAGGCCGGTGGCCCAGCAGAGGGAGTTGGGCACAAAGGATGGCCTGTTTCTAGGGGTAAGTAAAGTCAGCTGCCCAGATGCCTGATGTCAGTTTGTAGGAGGCCTTTGGCCCTCCTAGGGAAGCTAGTCTTCCAGTTTGTGGCAGCTTGCATCTGGAAGAAATGCTGTTCCGTTCGGGATTGTAGGTGGCCGAGGCCTGGTGCCCGGCAGAGGGAGTTGGGCACAAAGGATTGCCTGCTTCCAAGGGTAAGTAAAGTAACATACCCAGGTGCCTGATGTCAGTTTGGAGGAGGCCTTTGGTCTTCCAAGAGAAGCCAGCCTTCCAGCTTGTGGCAGCTTGCATCTGGAAGAAATCCTGTTCCGTTCGGGATAGTAGGTGGCCGAGGCCGGGTGCCCGGCAGAGGGAGTTGGGCACAAAGGATGGCCTGTTTCCAGGGTTAAGTAAAGTCACCTGCCCAGGTGCCTGATGTCAGTTTGTAGGAGGCCTTTGGCCCTCCAAGGGAAGCCAGGCTTCCAGCTTGTGGAAGCTTGCATCTGGAAGAAATCTTGATTCGTTCGGGATTGTAGGTGGCCGAGGCAGAGTGCCCAGCAGAGGGAGTTGGGCACAAAGGATGGTCTGATTCCCTAAGTAAGTAAAGTCAGCTGCCCAGGTGCCTGATGTCAGTTTGTAGGAGGCTTTTGGCCCTCCAAGGGAAGCCAGGTACCCAGCTTGTTGCAGCTTGCATCTGGAAGAAATCCTTATTCGTTCGGGATTGTTGGTGGCCGAGCCCGGGCGCCCGGCAGAGGGAGTTGGGCACAAAGGATGGCCTGTTTCCAAGGGTTAGTAAAGTCAGCTGCCCAGGTGCGTGATGTCAGTTTGTAAGACGCCTTTGGCCCTTTAAGAGGAAGCTAGTCTTCCTGATCCAGACTGCTTGCATCTGGAAGAAATCCTGTTCCGTTCGGGATTGTAGGTGGCCAGAACCAGGTGCCCGGCAGAGGGAGTTGGGCCCAAAGGATGGCCTGTTTCCAAAGGTAAGTAAAGTCAGCTGCCGAGGTGCCTGATGTCCAATTGTAGGAGGCCTTTGGCCCTCCAAGGGATGCCAGGCTTCCAGCTTGTGGCAGCTTGCATCTGGAAGTAATCCTGTTCTGTTCGGGATTCTAGGTGGCCGAGGCCGAGTGCCCGGCACAGGGCGTTCAGGACAAAGGATGGCCTTTTTCTAACGAGAAGTAAAGTCACCTTCTCAGGTGCCTGATGTCAGTTTCTATGAAGCTTTTGGCCCTCCAAAGGGAAGGCAGGCTTCTAGATTTTGGCAGCTGGCCTCAGGAAGCAATCCTTTTCCGTTCTAGATTGTAGGTGGCCGAAGCTGGATGCCCGGCAGAGGGAGTTGGGCACAAAGGATGGCCTGTTTCCAGGGGTAAGTAAAGTCAGCTGCCCAGGTGCCTGATGTCAGTTTTTAGCAGGTGGCTATTGGTCCTCCATGGGAAGCCAGGCTTCCAGCTTGTGGCAGCTTGCATCTGGAAGAAATCCTGCTTCGTTCGGGATTGTAGGTGTCCGAGGCCAGGTGCCCGGCAGAGGGAGTTCGGTACAAAGGATGGTGTGTTTCCAGGGGTAAGTAAAGTCAGCTGCCCAGATGCCTGATGTCAGTTTGTAGGAGGCCTTTGGCCCTCCTAGGGAAGCTAGTCTTCCAGTTTGTGGCAGCTTGCATCTGGAAGAAATGCTGTTCCGTTCGGGATTGTAGGTGGCCGAGGCCTGGTGCCCGGCAGAGGGAGTTGGGCACCAAGGATGGCCTGTTTCCTGGGGTAAGTAAAGTCAGCTTCCCAGGTGCCTGATGTCAGTTTGTAGGAGGCCTTTGGCCCTCCACGGGAATGCAGCCTTCCAGCTTTTGGCAGCTTGCATCTGGAAGAAATCGTGTTCCTTTTAGGATTGTAGGGGGCCGAGGCCGGGTGCCCGGCAGAGGGAGTTGGGCACAAAGGATTGCCTGCTTCCAAGGGTAAGTAAAGTAACCTACATAGGTGACTGATGTCAGTTTGGAGGAGGCCTTTGGCCCTCCAAGGGAAGCCGGGCTTCCTGTTTGAAACAGGCTGCATCTGGAAGAAATCCTGTTCCGTTCAGGATTGTAGGTGGCTGAGGTCGCGTGCCTGGCCGAGGGAGTTGGGAACAAAGGATGACCTGTTTCCAGGGGTTGGTTAAGTCTCCTGCCCAAGTGCCTGATGTCAGTTTGGAGGAGACCTTTGGCCCTCCAAGAGAAGCCAGGCTTCCAGCTTGTGGCAGCTTGCATCTGGAAGAAATCCTGTTCTGTTCGGGATTGTAGGTGGCCGATGCCGGGTGCCTGGCAGAGGGAGTTGGGCCCAAAGGATGGCCTGTTTCCAGGGGTAAGTAAAGTGAGCTGCCCAGGTACCTGCTGTCAGTTTGTAGGAGGCCTTTGGCCCTCCAAGGGAAGCCGGGCTTCCAACATGTGGCAGCTTGCATCGCGAAGAAATCCTGTTCCGTTCGGGATTGTAGGTGGCCGAGGCCAGGTGCCTGGCTGAGGTATTTGGGCACAAAGGATGGCCTCTATCCACGGGTAAGTAATGTCAGCTGCCCAGGTGCCTGATGTCAGTTTGTAGGAGGCCTTTGGTCCTCCAAGGGAAGCCGGGCTTCCTGTTTGAAGCAGCCTGCATCTTGAAGAAATCCTGTTCCGTACGGGATTGTAGGTGGCCGAGGCCGGGTGCCTGGCAAAGGGAGTTGGGAACAAAGGATGGCCTGTTTCCAGGGGTTGGTTAAGTCTCCTGCCCACGTGCCTGATGTCAGTATGTAGGAGGCCTTTGGCCCTCCAGGGGAAGCCAGGCTTCCAGTTTGTGGCAGCTTGCATCTGGAAGAAATCCTGTTCCGTTTGGGATTGTAGGTGGCCGAGGCCTTCTGCCCAGCAGAGGGTGTTAGGCACAAAGGATTGCTTGCTTCCAGGGGTAAGTAAAGTCACGTGCCCAGGCGCCTTAAGTCAGTTTGTAGAAGGCCTTTGGCCGACCACTCGAAGCCAGGCTTCCAGATTGTGGCAGCTTGCATCTGGAAGAAATCCTGTTCCGTTCGGGATTGTAGCTGGCTGAGGCCAGGTGCCCGGCAGAAGGAGTTGGGCATTAAGGATGGACTGTTTCCAGGGGTAAGTAAAGTCAGCTGCCCAGGTGCCTGATGTCAGTTTGTAGGAGGCCTATGGCCCTCCACGGGAATGCAGCCTTCCAGCTTTTGGCAGCTTGCATCTGGAAGAAATCGTGTTCCTTTTAGGATTGAAGGTGGCCGAGGCCGGGTGCCCAGCAAAGGGAGTTGGGCACAAAGGATGGTCTGATTCCCGGAGTAAGTAAAGTCAGCTGCCCAGGTGCCTGATGTCAGTTTGTAGGAGGCTTTTGGCCCTCCAAGGGAAGCCAGGTACCCAGCTTGTTGCAGCTTGCATCTGGAAGAAATCCTTATTCGTTCGGGATTGTTGGTGGCCGAGCCCGGGCGCCCGGCAGAGGGAGTTGGGCACAAAGGATGGCCTGTTTCCAAGGGTTAGTAAAGTCAGCTGCCCAGGTGCGTGATGTCAGTTTGTAAGACGCCTTTGGCCCTTTAAGAGGAAGCTAGTCTTCCTGATCCAGACTGCTTGCATCTGGAAGAAATGCTGTTCTGTTAGGGATTATACGTGGCCGAAGCCGGGTGCCCGGCAGAAAAAGTTGGGCACAAAGGATGGCCTGTTTCATGAGGAAAGTAAAGTCAGCTGCCCAGGTGCCTGATGTCAGTTTGTACGAGGCCTTTGGCCCTCCAAGGGAAGCTAGGCTTCCAGTTTGTGGCTGCTTGCATCTGGATGTCATCTTGATTCGTTCGAGATTGTAGGTGGCCGAGGCCGGGTGCCCGGCAGAGGGAGTTCGGCAAAAACGATAGCCTGTTTCCGGGGGTAAGTAAAGTCACCTGCCCAGGTGCGTGATGTCAGTTTGTAGGAGGCCTTTTGCCCTCCCAGGGAAGCCAAGCTTCCAGCTTGTGGCAGCTTGTATCTGGAAGAAATCCTGTTCCTTTCGGGGTTGTAGGTGGCTGAGGCCGGTGGCCCAGCAGAGGGAGTTGGGCACAAAGGATGGCCTGTTTCTAGGGGTGAGTAAAGTCAGCTGCCCAGGTGCCTGATGTCAGTTTGTAGGAGGCCTTTGGCCCTCCAAGGGAAGCCAGGCTTCCAGCTTGCGGCAGCTTGCATCTGGAAGAAATCTTGATTCGTTCGGGATTGTAGGTGGCCGAGGCAGAGTGCCTGGCAGAGGGAGTTGGGCACAAAGGATGGTCTGATTCCCTAAGTAAGTAAAGTCAGCTGCCCAGGTGCCTGATGTCAGTTTGTAGGAGGCTTTTGGCCCTCCAAGGGAAGCCAGGTACCCAGCTTGTTGCAGCTTGCATCTGGAAGAAATCCTTATTCGTTCGGGATTGTTGGTGGCCGAGCCCGGGCGCCCGGCAGAGGGAGTTGGGCACAAAGGATGGCGTGTTTCCAGGGGTTGGTTAAGTCTCCTGCCCAAGTGCCTGATGTCAGTTTGGAGGAGACCTTTGGCCCTCCAAGAGAAGCCAGGCTTCCAGCTTGTGGCAGCTTGCATCTGGAAGAAATCCTGTTCTGTTCGGGATTGTAGGTGGCCGATGCCGGGTGCCTGGCAGAGGGAGTTGGGCCCAAAGGATGGCCTGTTTCCAGGGGTAAGTAAAGTGAGCTGCCCAGGTACCTGCTGTCAGTTTGTAGGAGGCCTTTGGCCCTCCAAGGGAAGCCGGGCTTCCTGTTTGAAGCAGCCTGCATCTTGAAGAAATCCTGTTCCGTACGGGATTGTAGGTGGCCGAGGCCGGGTGCCTGGCAAAGGGAGTTGGGAACAAAAGATGGCCTGTTTCCAGGGGTAAGTAAAGTCAGCTGCCCAGGTGCCTGATGTCAGTTTGTAGGAGGCCTTTGGACCTCCAAGGGAAGCTAGTCTTCCTGTTCGAGGCAGCTTGCATCTGGAAGAAATCCTGTTCCGTTCAGGATTGTAGGTTGCAGAGGCCAGGTGCCAGGCACAGGGAGTTGGGCACAAAGGATGGCCCTTAGAAAAAGAAAATGAAGTCAGCTCCCCAGGTGCCTGATGTCAGTTTGCAAGAGGCCTTTGTCCCCCCAAGGGAAGCCAGGAGAGACAGTTTGTGGCGGCTTGCCTCTGGAAGAAATCCTGATTCGTTCAGGAATATAGATGGCCGAAGCCAAGTGCCCGGCAGAGGGAGTTGGGCACAAAGGATGGCCTGTTTCCAGGGGTAAGTAAAGTCAACTACCCAGGTGCGTGATGTCAGTTTGTAGGAGGCCTTTGGCCCTCCCAGGGAAGCCAGGCTTCCAGCTTTTGGCTGCTTGCATCTGCAAGAAATCCTGATTCGTTCGGGATTGTAGGGGGCCGAGGCCGAGTGCCCGGCACAGGGAGTTGGGCACAAAGGATGGCCTGTTTCCAGAGGTAAGTAAAGTCAGCTGCCCAGGTGCCTGATGTCAGTTTGTAGCCGGCCTTTGACCCTCCATGGGAAGCCAGGCTTCCAGCTTGTGGCAGCTTGCATCTGGAAGAAATCCTGATTCGTTCAGGATTGTAGGTGGCAGAACCACGATGCCGGCACAAGGAGTTGGGCACAAAGGATGGCCTGTTTCCAGGGGTAAGTAAAGTCACCTACCCAGATGCCTGATGTCAGTTTATAGGAGGCCTTTGGCCCTCCCAGGGAAGCCAGTCTTCCTGCTTGTGGCACCTTGCATCTGGAAGAAATCCTGTTCCGTTCGGGATTGTAGGTGGCCGAGGCCGGGTGCCCGGCAGAAAGAGTTGGGCACAAAGGATGGCCTGTTTCCAGGGGTTTAAGTAAATTCAGCTGCCCAGGTGCCTGATGTCAGTTTGTAGGAGGCCTTTGGCCCTCCAAGGGAAGCCAGGCTTCCAGCTTGTGGCAGCTTGCATCTGGAAGAAATCCTGATCCGTTCGGGATTGTAGGTGGCCGAGGCCAGGTGCCCGGCAGAGGGAGTTGGGCACAAAGGATGGTCTGATTCCCGGAGTAAGTAATGTCAGCTGCCCAGGTGCCTGATGTCAGTTTGTAGGAGGCTTTTGGCCCTCCAAGGGAAGCCAGGTACCCAGCTTGTTGCAGCTTGCATCTGGAAGAAATCCTTATTCGTTCGGGATTGTTGGTGGCCGAGCCCAGGCGCCCGGCAGAGGGAGTTGGGCACAAAGGATGGCCTGTTTCCAAGGGTTAGTAAAGTCAGCTGCCAAGGTGCGTGATGTCAGTTTGTAAGACGCCTTTGGCCCTTTAAGAGGAAGCTAGTCTTCCTGATCCAGACTGCTTGCATCTGGAAGAAATGCTGTTCTGTTAGGGATTATACGTGGCCGAAGCCGGGTGCCCGGCAGAGGAAGTTGGGCACAAAGGATGGCCTGTTTCCTGATGAAAGTAATGTCAGCTGCCCAGGTGCCTGATGTCAGTTTGTAGGAGGCCTTTGGCCCTCCAAGGGAAGCCAGGTTTCCAGTTTGTGGCTGCTTGCATCTGGATGTAATCTTGATTCGTTCGAGATTGTAGGTGGCCGAGGCCGGGTGCCCGGCAGAGGGAGTTCGGCAAAAACGATAGCCTGTTTCCGGGGGTAAGTAAAGTCACCTGCCCAGGTGTGTGATGTCAGTTTGTGGGAGGCCTTTTGCCCTCCCAGGGAAGCCAAGCTTCCAGCTTGTGGCAGCTTGTATCTGGAAGAAATCCTGTTCCTTTTTGGGTTGTAGTTTGCTGAGGCCGGTGGCCCAGCAGAGGGAGTTGGGCACAAAGGATGGCCTGTTTCCAAGGGTAAGTAAAGTCAGCTGCCCAGGTGCCTGATGTCAGTTTGTAGGAGGCCTTTGGCCCTCCAAGGGAAGCCAGGCTTCCAGCTTGTGGCAGCTTGCATCTGGAAGAAATGCTGTTCTGTTCGGGATTATACGTGGCCGAAGCCGGGTGCCTGGCAGAGGGAGTTGGGCACAAATGATGGCCTGTTTCATGAGGAAAGTAAAGTCAGCTGCCCAGGTGCCTGATGTCAGTTTGTACGAGGCCTTTGGCCCTCCAAGGGAAGCTAGGCTTCCAGTTTGTGGCTGCTTGCATCTGGATGTCATCTTGATTCGTTCGAGATTGTAGGTGGCCGAGGCCGGGTGCCCGGCAGAGGGAGTTCGGCAAAAACGATAGCCTGTTTCCGGGGGTAAGTAAAGTCACCTGCCCAGGTGCGTGATGTCAGTTTGTAGGAGGCCTTTTGCCCTCCCAGGGAAGCCAAGCTTCCAGCTTGTGGCAGCTTGTATCTGGAAGAAATCCTGTTCCTTTCGGGGTTGTAGGTGGCCGAGGCCGGTGGCCCAGCAGAGGGAGTTGGGCACAAAGGATGGCCTGTTTCTAGGGGTAAGTAAAGTCAGCTGCCCAGATGCCTGATGTCAGTTTGTAGGAGGCCTTTGGCCCTCCTAGGGAAGCTAGTCTTCCAGTTTGTGGCAGCTTGCATCTGGAAGAAATGCTGTTCCATTCGGGATTGTAGGTGGGCGAGGCCTGGTGCGTGGCAGAGGGAGTTGGGCACAAAGGATTGCCTGCTTCCAAGGGTAAGTAAAGTAACATACCCAGGTGCCTGATGTCAGTTTGGAGGAGGCCTTTGGTCTTCCAAGAGAAGCCAGCCTTCCAGCTTGTGGCAGCTTGCATCTGGAAGAAATCCTGTTCCGTTCGGGATAGTAGGTGGCCGAGGCCGGGTGCCCGGCAGAGGGAGTTGGGCACAAAGGATGGCCTGTTTCCAGGGTTAAGTAAAGTCACCTGCCCAGGTGCCTGATGTCAGTTTGTAGGAGGCATTTGGCCCTCCAAGGGAAGCCAGGCTTCCAGCTTGTGGAAGCTTGCATCTGGAAGAAATCTTGATTCGTTCGGGATTGTAGGTGGCCGAGGCAGAGTGACCAGCAGAGGGAGTTGGGCACAAAGGATGGTCTGATTCCCTAAGTAAGTAAAGTCAGCTGCCCAGGTGCCTGATGTCAGTTTGTAGGAGGCTTTTGGCCCTCCAAGGGAAGCCAGGTACCCAGCTTGTTGCAGCTTGCATCTGGAAGAAATCCTTATTCGTTCGGGATTGTTGGTGGCCGAGCCCGGGCGCCCGGCAGAGGGAGTTGGGCACAAAGGATGGCCTGTTTCCAAGGGTTAGTAAAGTCAGCTGCCCAGGTGCGTGATGTCAGTTTGTAAGACGCCTTTGGCCCTTTAAGAGGAAGCTAGTCTTCCTGATCCAGACTGCTTGCATCTGGAAGAAATCCTGTTCCGTTCGGGATTGTAGGTGGCCAGAACCAGGTGCCCGGCAGAGGGAGTTGGGCCCAAAGGATGGCCTGTTTCCAAAGGTAAGTAAAGTCAGCTGCCGAGGTGCCTGATGTCCAATTGTAGGAGGCCTTTGGCCCTCCAAGGGATGCCAGGCTTCCAGCTTGTGGCAGCTTGCATCTGGAAGTAATCCTGTTCTGTTCGGGATTCTAGGTGGCCGAGGCCGAGTGCCCGGCACAGGGCGTTCAGCACAAAGGATGGCCTTTTTCTAACGAGAAGTAAAGTCACCTTCTCAGGTGCCTGATGTCAGTTTCTATGAAGCTTTTGGCCCTCCAAAGGGAAGGCAGGCTTCTAGATTTTGGCAGCTGGCCTCAGGAAGCAATCCTTTTCCGTTCTAGATTGTAGGTGGCCGAAGCTGGATGCCCGGCAGAGGGAGTTGGGCACAAAGGATGGCCTGTTTCCAGGGGTAAGTAAAGTCAGCTGCCCTGGTGCCTGATGTCAGTTTTTAGCAGGTGGCTATTGGTCCTCCATGGGAAGCCAGGCTTCCAGCTTGTGGCAGCTTGCATCTGGAAGAAATCCTGCTTCGTTCGGGATTGTAGGTGTCCGAGGCCAGGTGCCCGGCAGAGGGAGTTCGGTACAAAGGATGGTGTGTTTCCAGGGGTAAGTAAAGTCAGCTGCCCAGATGCCTGATGTCAGTTTGTAGGAGGCCTTTGGCCCTCCTAGGGAAGCTAGTCTTCCAGTTTGTGGCAGCTTGCATCTGGAAGAAATGCTGTTCCGTTCGGGATTGTAGGTGGCCGAGGCCTGGTGCCCGGCAGAGGGAGTTGGGCACCAAGGATGGCCTGTTTCCTGGGGTAAGTAAAGTCAGCTTCCCAGGTGCCTGATGTCAGTTTGTAGGAGGCCTTTGGCCCTCCACGGGAATGCAGCCTTCCAGCTTTTGGCAGCTTGCATCTGGAAGAAATCGTGTTCCTTTTAGGATTGTAGGGGGCCGAGGCCGGGTGCCCGGCAGAGGGAGTTGGGCACAAAGGATTGCCTGCTTCCAAGGGTAAGTAAAGTAACCTACATAGGTGACTGATGTCAGTTTGGAGGAGGCCTTTGGCCCTCCAAGGGAAGCCGGGCTTCCTGTTTGAAACAGGCTGCATCTGGAAGAAATCCTGTTCCGTTCAGGATTGTAGGTGGCTGAGGTCGCGTGCCTGGCCGAGGGAGTTGGGAACAAAGGATGGCCTGTTTCCAGGGGTTGGTTAAGTCTCCTGCCCAAGTGCCTGATGTCAGTTTGTAGGAGGCCTTTGGCCCTCCAAGAGAAGCCAGGCTTCCAGCTTGCGGCAGCTTGCATCTGGAAGAAATCTTGATTCGTTCGGGATTGTAGGTGGCCGAGGCAGAGTGCCCGGCAGAGGGAGTTGGGCACAAAGGATGGTCTGATTCCCTAAGTAAGTAAAGTCAGCTGCCCAGGTGCCTGATGTCAGTTTGTAGGAGGCTTTTGGCCCTCCAAGGGAAGCCAGGTACCCAGCTTGTTGCAGCTTGCATCTGGAAGAAATCCTTATTCGTTCGGGATTGTTGGTGGCCGAGCCCGGGCGCCCGGCAGAGGGAGTTGGGCACAAAGGATGGCGTGTTTCCAGGGGTTGGTTAAGTCTCCTGCCCAAGTGCCTGATGTCAGTTTGGAGGAGACCTTTGGCCCTCCAAGAGAAGCCAGGCTTCCAGCTTGTGGCAGCTTGCATCTGGAAGAAATCCTGTTCTGTTCGGGATTGTAGGTGGCCGATGCCGGGTGCCTGGCAGAGGGAGTTGGGCCCAAAGGATGGCCTGTTTCCAGGGGTAAGTAAAGTGAGCTGCCCAGGTACCTGCTGTCAGTTTGTAGGAGGCCTTTGGCCCTCCAAGGGAAGCCGGGCTTCCAACATGTGGCAGCTTGCATCGCGAAGAAATCCTGTTCCGTTCGGGATTGTAGGTGGCCGAGGCCAGGTGCCTGGCTGAGGTATTTGGGCACAAAGGATGGCCTCTATCCACGGGTAAGTAATGTCAGCTGCCCAGGTGCCTGATGTCAGTTTGTAGGAGGCCTTTGGTCCTCCAAGGGAAGCCGGGCTTCCTGTTTGAAGCAGCCTGCATCTTGAAGAAATCCTGTTCCGTACGGGATTGTAGGTGGCCGAGGCCGGGTGCCTGGCAAAGGGAGTTGGGAACAAAGGATGGCCTGTTTCCAGGGGTTGGTTAAGTCTCCTGCCCACGTGCCTGATGTCAGTATGTAGGAGGCCTTTGGCCCTCCAGGGGAAGCCAGGCTTCCAGTTTGTGGCAGCTTGCATCTGGAAGAAATCCTGTTCCGTTTGGGATTGTAGGTGGCCGAGGCCTTCTGCCCAGCAGAGGGTGTTAGGCACAAAGGATTGCTTGCTTCCAGGGGTAAGTAAAGTCACGTGCCCAGGCGCCTTAAGTCAGTTTGTAGAAGGCCTTTGGCCGACCACTCGAAGCCAGGCTTCCAGATTGTGGCAGCTTGCATCTGGAAGAAATCCTGTTCCGTTCGGGATTGTAGCTGGCTGAGGCCAGGTGCCCGGCAGGAGGAGTTGGGCATTAAGGATGGACTGTTTCCAGGGGTAAGTAAAGTCAGCTGCCCAGGTGCCTGATGTCAGTTTGTAGGAGGCCTATGGCCCTCCACGGGAATGCAGCCTTCCAGCTTTTGGCAGCTTGCATCTGGAAGAAATCGTGTTCCTTTTAGGATTGAAGGTGGCCGAGGCCGGGCGCCCGGCAGAGGGAGTTGCGCACAAAGGATGGCCTGTTTCCAAGGGTTAGTAAAGTCAGCTGCCCAGGTGCGTGATGTCAGTTTGTAAGACGCCTTTGGCCCTTTAAGAGGAAGCTAGTCTTCCTGATCCAGACTGCTTGCATCTGGAAGAAATGCTGTTCTGTTAGGGATTATACGTGGCCGAAGCCGGGTGCCCGGCAGAAAAAGTTGGGCACAAAGGATGGCCTGTTTCATGAGGAAAGTAAAGTCAGCTGCCCAGGTGCCTGATGTCAGTTTGTACGAGGCCTTTGGCCCTCCAAGGGAAGCTAGGCTTCCAGTTTGTGGCTGCTTGCATCTGGATGTCATCTTGATTCGTTCGAGATTGTAGGTGGCCGAGGCCGGGTGCCCGGCAGAGGGAGTTCGGCAAAAACGATAGCCTGTTTCCGGGGGTAAGTAAAGTCACCTGCCCAGGTGCGTGATGTCAGTTTGGAGGAGGCCTTTTGCCCTCCCAGGGAAGCCAAGCTTCCAGCTTGTGGCAGCTTGTATCTGGAAGAAATCCTGTTCCTTTCGGGGTTGTAGGTGGCTGAGGCCGGTGGCCCAGCAGAGGGAGTTGGGCACAAAGGATGGCCTGTTTCTAGGGGTGAGTAAAGTCAGCTGCCCAGGTGCCTGATGTCAGTTTGTAGGAGGCCTTTGGCCCTCCAAGGGAAGCCAGGCTTCCAGCTTGCGGCAGGTTGCATCTGGAAGAAATCTTGATTCGTTCGGGATTGTAGGTGGCCGAGGCAGAGTGCCCGGCAGAGGGAGTTGGGCACAAAGGATGGTCTGATTCCCTAAGTAAGTAAAGTCAGCTGCCCTGGTGCCTGATGTCAGTTTTTAGCAGGTGGCTATTGGTCCTCCATGGGAAGCCAGGCTTCCAGCTTGTGGCAGCTTGCATCTGGAAGAAATCCTGATTCGTTCGGGATTGTCGGTGTCGGAGGCCAGGTGCCCGGCAGAGGGAGTTGGGTACAAAGGATGGTGTGTTTCCAGGGGTAAGTAAAGTCAGCTGCCCAGATGCCTGATGTCAGTTTGTAGGAGGCCTTTGGCCCTCCTAGGGAAGCTAGTCTTCCAGTTTGTGGCAGCTTGCATCTGGAAGAAATGCTGTTCCGTTCGGGATTGTAGGTGGCCGAGGCCAGGTGCCCGGCAGAGGGGATTGGGCACAAAGGATGGCCTGTTTCCAGGGGTAAGTAAAGTTAGCTGCCCAGGTGCCTGGTGTCAGTTTGTAGGAGGCCTTTGGCCCTCCAAGGGAAGCTAGTTATCCAGTTTGTGGCAGCTTGCATCTGGAAGAAATGCTGTTCCGTTCGGGATTGTAGGTGTCCTAGGCTGGGTTCCTGCCACACGGAGTTGGGCACAAAGGATGGCCTTTTTCCAGGGCTAAGTAAAGTCAGCTGCCCAGGTGCCTGATGTCAGTTTGTAGGAGGCCTTTGACCCTCCAAGGGACGCCAGCCTTCCAGTTTGTGGCAGCTTGAATCTGGAAGAAATCCTGTTCCATTTGGGATTGTAGGTGGCCGAGGCCTGGTGCCCGGCAGAGGGGGTAAGGCACAAAGGATTGCTTGCTTCCAGGGGTAAGTAAAGTCACATGCCCAGGCGCCTGAAGTCAGTTTGTAGGAGGTCTTTGGCCGACCACTCGAAGCCAGGCTTCCAGCTTGTGGCAGCTTGCATCTGGAAGAAATCCTGTTCCGTTCGGGATTGTAGGTGGCCGAGGCCGGGTGCCCGGCAGAGGGTGTTGGGCACAAAGGATTGCCTGCTTCCAGGGGTAAGTAAAGTCACCTAGCCAGATACATTATGTCAGTTTGTAGGAGGCTTTTGGCCCTCCACGGGAATGCAGCCTTCGAGCATTTGGCAGCTTGCATCTGGAAGAAATCGTTTTCATTTTAGGATTGTAAGTGGCCGAGGCCGGGTGCCCGGCAGAGGGAGTTGGGCACAAAGGATTGCCTGCTTCCAAGGGTAAGTAAAGTAACATACCCAGGTGCCTGATGTCAGTTTGGAGGAGGCCTTTGGTCTTCCAAGAGAAGCCAGCCTTCCAGCTTGTGGCAGCTTGCATCTGGAAGAAATCCTGTTCTGTTCGGGATTTTAGGTGGCCGAGGCCTGGTGCCCGGCAGAGGGAGTTGGGCACAAAGGATGGCCTCTATCCACGGTTAAGTAAAGTCAGCTGCCCAGGTGCCTGATGTCAGTTTGTAGGAGGCTTTTGGCCCTCCAATGGAAGCCGGGCTTCCTGTTTGAAGCAGCCTGCATCTTGAAGAAATCCTGTTCCGTTCGGGATTGTAGGTCTCCTAGGCAGGGTTCCCGCCACACGGAGTTGGGCTCAAAAGATCGCCTTTTTCCAGGGGTAAGTATAGTCAGCTGCCCACGTGCCTAATGTCAGTTTGTAGGAGGCCTTTGGCCCTACAAGGGAAGCCGGGCTTCCTGTTTGAAGCAGCTTGCATCTGGAAGAAATCCTGTTCCGTTCGGGATTGTAGGTGACTGAGGCCGCGTGCCTGGCCGAGGGAGTTGGGACCAAAGGATGGCCTGTTTCCAGGGGTTGGTTAAGTCTCCTGCCCACGTGCCTTATGTCAGTTTGTAGGAGGTTATTGGCCCTCCAAGGGAAGCCAGGCTTCCAACTTGAGGCAGCTTGCATCTGGAAGAAATCCTGTTCCGTTCGGGATTGTATGTGGCGGAGACCGGGTGCCGGCAGAGGAAGTTGGGCAGATATGATGGCCGGTTTCCAGATGAAAGGAAAGTCAGCTGCCCAGGTGCCTGATGTCAGTTTGTAGGAGGCCTTTGGCCCTCCAGGGGATTCAAGTCTTCCTGTTTGAAGCATCCTGCATCTGGAAGATATCCTGTTCCGTTCGGGATTGTAGGTGGCCGAGGCCGAATGGCCGGCAGAGGGAGTTGGGGACAAAGGATTGCTTGCTTCCAGGGGAAAGTAAAGTCAGCTGCCCGGGTACCTGATGTCAGTTTGTAGGAGGCCTTTGGCCCTCCACGGGAATGCAGTCTTCCAGCTTTTGGCAGCTTGCATCTGGAAGAAATCGTGGTTCTTTTAGGATTGTAGGTGGCCGAGGCCAGGTGCCCGGCAGAGGGAGTTGGGCACAAAGGATTACCTGCCTCCAAGGGTAAGTAAAGTAACCTACCTAGGTGACTGATGTCAGTTTGGAGGAGTCCTTTGGCTCTCCAAGAGAAGCCAGCCTTCCAGCTTGTGGCAGCTTGCATCTGGACGAAATCCTGTTCCGTTCGGGACTGTAGGTGCCGAGGCCGGGTGCCCGGCAGAGGGAGTTGGGCCCAAAGGATGGCGGGTTTCCAGGGGTAAGTAAAGTCAGCTGCCCAGATACCTGACGTCTGTTTGTAGGAGGCCTTTGGCCCTCCACGGCAAGCCGGGCTACCAACTTGTGGCAGCTTGCATCTGGAAGAAATACTGTTCCGTTCCGAATTGTAGGTGGCCGAGGCCGGGTACCCGGCAGAGGAAGTTGGGCAGAAATGATGGCCTGATTCCAGATGAAAGCAAGTTCAGCTGGCCAGGTGCCTGATGTCAGTTTGTAGGAGGCCTTTGGCCCTCCAGGGGATTCTAGTCTTCCTGTATGAAGCATCCTGCATCTGGAAGATATCCTGTTCCGTTCGGGATTGTAGGTGGCCGAGGCCGGGTGCCTGGCAGAGGGAGTTGGGCCCAAAGGATGGCGTGTTTCCAGGGGTAAGTAAAGTCAGCTACCCAGGTACCTGATGTCAGTTTGTAGGAGGCCTTTGGCCCTCCAAGGGAAGCCGGGCTTCCAACATGTGGCAGCTTGCATCGCGAAGAAATCCTGTTCCGTTAGGGATTGTAGGTGGCCGAGGCCAGGTGCCCGGCAGAGGGTGTTGGGAACGAATGATGGCCTGCTTCCAAGGGTAAGTAAAGTAACCTACCTAGGTGACTGATGTCAGTTTGGAGGAGGCCTTTGGCCCTCCAAGGGAAGCCGGGCTTCCTGTTTGAAACAGGCTGCATCTGGAAGAAATCCTGTTCCGTTCGGGATTGTAGGTGGCTGAGGCCGCGTGCCTGGCCGAGGGAGTTGGGAACAAAGGATGGCCTGTTTCCAGGGGTTGGTTAAGTCTCTTGCCCAAGTGCCTGATGTCAGTTTGGAGGAGACCTTTGGCCCTCCAAGAGAAGCCAGGCTTCCAGCTTGTGGCAGCTTGCATCTGGAAGAAATCCTGTTCTGTTCGGGATTGTAGGTGGCCGATGCCGGGTGCCTGGCAGAGGGAGTTGGGCACAAAGGATGGCCTGTTGCCAGGGGTAAGTAAAGTCAGCTGCCCAAGTACCTGCTGTCAGTTTGTAGGAGGCCTTTGGCCCTCCAAGGGAAGCCGGGCTTCCAACATGTGGCAGCTTGCATCGCGAAGAAATCCTGTTCCGTTCGGGATTGTAGGTGGCCGAGGCCAGGTGCCTGGCTGAGGGATTTGGGCACAAAGGATGGCCTCTATCCACGGGTAAGTAATGTCAGCTGCCCAGGTGCCTGATGTCAGTTTGTAGGAGGCCTTTGGTCCTCCAAGGGAAGCCGGGCTTCCTGTTTGAAGCAGCCTGCATCTTGAAGAAATCCTGTTCCGTTCGGGATTGTAGGTGGCCGAGGCCGGGTGCCTGGCAAAGGGAGTTGGGAACAAAGGATGGCCTGTTTCCAGGGGTTGGTTAAGTCTCCTGCCCACGTGCCTGATGTCAGTATGTAGGAGGCCTTTGGCCCTCCAGGGGAAGCCAGCCTTCCAGCTTGTGGCAGCTTGCATCTGGAAGAAATCCTGTTCCGTTCGGGATTGTAGGTCTCCTAGGCAGGGTTCCCGCCACACAGAGTTGGGCACAAATAATCGCCTTTTTCCAGGGGTAAGTAAAGTCAGCTGCCCAGGTGCCTGATGTCAGTATGTAGGAGGCCTCTGGCCCTCCAAGAGAAGCCAGGCTTCCAGCTTGTGGCAGCTTGCATCTGGAAGAAATCCTGTTCCGTTCGGGATTGTAGGTGTCCTAGGCTGGGTTCCTGCCACACGGAGTTGGGCGCAAAGGATGGACTTTTTCCACGGCTAAGTAAAGTCGGCTGCCCAGGTGCTTGATGTCAGTTTGTAGGAGGCTTTTGGCCCTCCAAGGGAAGCCAGGCTTCCAGTTTGTGGCAGCTTGCATCTGGAAGAAATCCTGTTCCGTTTGGGATTGTAGGTGGCCGAGGCATTCTGCCCAGCAGAGGGTGTTAGGCACAAAGGATTGCTTGCTTCCAGGGGTAAGTAAAGTCACGTGCCCAGGCGCCTTAAGTCAGTTTGTAGAAGGCCTTTGGCCGACCACTCGAAGCCAGGCTTCCAGATTGTGGCAGCTTGCATCTGGAAGAAATCCTGTTCCGTTCGGGATTGTAGCTGGCTGAGGCCAGGTGCCCGGCAGAAGGAGTTGGGCATTAAGGATGGACTGTTTCCAGGGGTAAGTAAAGTCAGCTGCCCAGGTGCCTGATGTCAGTTTGTAGGAGGCCTATGGCCCTCCACGGGAATGCAGCCTTCCAGCTTTTGGCAGCTTGCATCTGGAAGAAATCCTGCTCCTTTTAGGATTGAAGGTGGCCGAGGCCGGGTGCCCAGCAAAGGGAGTTGGGCACAAAGGATTGCCTGCTTCCAAGGGTAAGTAAAGTAACCTACCCAGGTGACTGATGTCAGTTTAGTGGAGGCCTTTGGCCGTCCAAGAAAAGCCAGGCTTCAAGCTTGTGGCAGCTTGCATCTGGAAGAAATCCTGTTCCGTTGGGGATTGTAGGTGGCCGAGGCCGGGTGCCCTGCAGAGGGAGTTGGGCACAAAGGATGGCCTGCTTCCCGGGGTAAGTAAAGTCATCTGCCCAGGTGCCTGATGTCAGTTTGTAGGAGGCCTTTCGTCTTCCAAGAGAAGTCAGGCTTCCAGCTTGTGGCAGCTTGCATCTGGAAGAAATCCTGTTCCGTTCGGTATTGTAGGTGGCCGAGGCCGGGTGCCCGGCAGAGGGAGTTGGGCACAAAGGATGGCCTGTTTCCAGGGGTAAGTAAAGTCAGCTGCCCTGGTGCCTGATGTCAGTTTGTAGGAGGCCTTTGGCCCTTCAAGGGATGCCGGGCTTCCAACTTGTGGCAGCTTGCATCTGGAAGAAATCCTGCTCCGTTCGGGATTTTAGGTGGCCGAGGCCGGGTGCCCGGCAGAGGGAGTTGGGCACAAAGGATGGCCTGTTTCCAGGGGTATGTAAAGTCAGCTGCCGAGGTGCCTGATTTCAGTATGTAGGAGGACTTTGGCCCTCCAAGAGAAGCCAGCCTTCCTGTTTGTGGCAGGTTGCATCTGGAAGAAATCCTGTTCCGTTCGGGATTGTAGGTGTCCTAGGCTGGGTTCCTGCCACACGGAGTTGGGCACAAAGGATGGCTTTTTTCCAAGGCTAAGTAAAGTCAGCTGCCCAGGTGCCTGATGTCAGTTTGTAGGAGGCCTTTGGTCCTTCAAGGGAAGCCAGCCTTCCAGTTTGAGGCAGCTTGCATCTGGAAGAAATCCTGTTCCGTTTGGGATTGTAGGTGGCCGAGGCCTTGTGACCGGCAGAGGGGGTTAGGCACAAAGGATTGCTTGCTTCCAGGGGTAAGTAAAGTCACATGCCCAGGCGCCTGAATTCAGTTTGTAGGAGGCCTTTGGCCGACCACTCGAAGCCAGGCTTCCAGATTGTGGCAGCTTGCATCTGGAAGAAAACCTGTTCCGTTCGGGATTGTAGCTGGCTGAGGCCGGGTGCCCGGCAGAGGGAGTTGGGCACCAAGGATGGCCTCTTTCCAGGGGTAAGTAAAGTCAGCTGCTTAGGTGCCTGATGTCAGTTTGTAGGAGGCCTTTGGCCTTCCACGGGAATGCAGCCTTCCAGCTTTTAGCAGCTTGCATCTGGAAGAAATCATGTTCCTTTTAGGATTGTAGGTGGCCGAGGCCGGGTGCCCGGCAAAGGGAGTAGGGCACAAAGGATTGCCTGCTTCCAAGGGTAAGTAAAGTAACCTAACCAGGTGACTGATGTCAGTTTGTAGGAGGCCTTTGGCCCTCCAAGGGATGCCGGGTTTCCAACTACTGGCAGCTTGCATCTGGAAGAAATCCTGTTCCGTTCGGGATTGTAAGTGGCCGAGGCCGAATGGCCGGCAGAGGGAGTTGGGGACAGAGGATTGCTTGCTTCCAGGGGAAAGTAAAGTCAGCTGCCCGGGTACCTGATGTCAGTTTGTAGGAGGCCTTTGGCCGACCACACGAAGCCAGGCTTCCCGATTAAGGCAGCTGGCATCTGGAAGATATCCTGTTCCGTTCGGGATTGTAGCTGGCTGAGGCCTGGGTGCCCGGCAGATGGATTTGGGCATCAAGGATGGCATGTTTCCTGGGGTAAGTAAAGTCAATTGCCCAGGTGCCTGATGTCAGTTTGTAGGAGGCCTTTGGCCCTCCGCGGGAATGCAGCCTTCCAGCTTATGGCAGCTTGCATCTGGATGAAATCGTGGTTCTTTTAGGATTGTAGGTGGCCGAGGCCAGGTGCCCGGCAGAGGGAGTTGGGCACAAAGGATTGCCTGCTTCCAAGGGTAAGTAAAGTAACCTACCTAGGTGACTGATGTCAGTTTGGAGGAGGCCTTTGGCTCTCCAAGAGAAGCCAGCCTTCCAGCTTGTGGCAGCTTGCATCTGGAAGAAGTCCTGTTCCGTTCGGGACTGTAGGTGGCCGAGGCCGGGTGCCCGACAGAGGCAGTTGGGCCCAAAGGATGGCGTGTTTCCAGGGGTAAGTAAAGTCAGCTGCCCAGATACCTGACGTCTGTTTGTAGGAGGCCTTTGGCCCTCCAAGGGAAGCCGGGCTACCAACATGTGGCAGCTTGCATCGCGAAGAAATCCTGTTCCGTTCCGAATTGTAGGTGGCCGAGGCCGGGTGCCCGGCAGAGGAAGTTGGGCAGAAATGATGGCCTGATTCCAGATGAAAGCAAATTCAGCTGGCCAGGTGCCTGATGTCAGTTTGTAGGAGGCCTTTGGCCCTCCAGGGGATTCTAGTCTTCCTGTATGAAGCATCCTGCATCTGGAAGATATCCTGTTCCGTTCGGGATTGTAGGTGGCCGAGGCCGGGTGCCTGGCAGAGGGAGTTGGGCCCAAGCGATGGCGTGTTTCCAGGGGTAAGTAAAGTCAGATACCCAGGTACCTGATGTCAGTTTGTAGGAGGCCTTTGGCCCTCCAAGGGAAGCCGGGCTTCCAACATGTGGCAGCTTGCATCTGGAAGAAATCCTGTTCCGTTCGGGATTGTCCGTGGCCGAGGCCGGGTGCCCGGCAGAGTGAGTTGGGCACAAAGGATGGCCTGTTTCCAGGGGTAAGTAAAGTCAGCTGCCCAGGTGCCTGATGTCAGTTTGTAGGAGGCCTTTGGTCTTCCAAGAGGAGCCAGGCTTCCAGCTTGTGGCAGCTTGCATCTGGAAGAAATGCTGTTCCGTTCGGGATTGTAGGTGGCCGATGCCGGGTGCCCGGCAGAGTGAGTTGGGCACAAAGGATGGCCTGTTTCCAGGGGTAAGTAAAGTCAGCTGCCCAGGTGCCTGATGTCAGTATGTAGGAGGCCTTTGGCCCTCCAAGGGAAGCCAGTCTTCCAGTTTATGGCAGCTTGCATCTGGAAGAAATCCTGTTCCGTTTGGGATTGTAGGTGGCCGAGGCCAGGTGCCCGGCAGAGGGGGTTAGGCACAAAGGATTGCTTGCTTCGAGTTGTAAATAAAGTCACATGCCCAGGCGCCTGAAGTCAGTTTGTAGGAGGCTTTTGGCCGACCTCTCGAAGCCAGGCTTCCAGGTTGTGGCAGGTTGCATCTGGAAGATATCCTGTTCCGTTCGGGATTGTAGCTGGCTGAGGCCGGGTGCCCGGCAGAGGGAGTTGGGCACCAAGGATGGCCTGTTTCCTGGGGTAAGTAATGTCAGCTTCCCAGGTGCCTGATGTCAGTTTGTAGGAGGCCTTTGGCCTTCCACGGGAATGCAGCCTTCCAGCTTTTGGCAGCTTGCATCTGGAAGAAATCGTGTTCCTTTTAGGATTGTAGGTGGCCGAGGCTGGGTGCCCGGCAGAGGGAGTTGGGCACAAAGGATTGCCTGCTTCCAAGGGTAAGTAAAGTAACTTACCTAGGTGACTGATGTCAGTTTGGAGGAGGCCTTTGGCCCTCCAAGGGAAGCCGGGCTTCCTGTTTGAAACAGGCTGCATCTGGAAGAAATCCTATTCCGTTCGGGATTGTAGGTGGCTGAGGCCGCGTGCCTGGCCGAGGGAGTTGGGAACAAAGGATAGCCTGTTTCCAGGGGTTGGTTAAGTCTCCTGCCCAAGTGCCTGATGTCAGTTTGGAGGAGGCCTTTGGCCCTCCAAGAGAAGCCAGGCTTCCAGCTTGTGGCAGCTTGCATCTGGAAGAAATCCTGTTCTGTTCGGGATTCTAGGTGGCCGATGCCGGGTGCCTGGCAGAGGGAGTTGGGCCCAAAGGATGGCGTGTTTCCAGGGGTAAGTAAAGTCAGCTACCCAGGTACCTGCTGTCAGTTTGTAGGAGGCCTTTGGCCCTCCAAGGGAGGCCGGGCTTCCAACATGTGGCAGCTTGCATCGCGAAGAAATCCTGTTCCGTTCGGGATTGTGGGTGGCCGAGGCCAGGTGCCTGGCCGAGGGATTTGGGCACAAAGGATGGCCTCTATCCACGGGTAAGTAAAGTCACCTGCCCAGGTGCCTGATTTCAGTTTGTAGGAGGCCTTTGGTCCTCCAAGGGAAGCCGGGCTTCCTGTTTGAAGCAGCCTGCATCTTGAAGAAATCCTGTTCCTTTCGGGAGTGTAGGTGGCCGAGGCCGGGTGCCTGGCAAAGGGAGTTGGGCACAAAGGATGGCCTGTTTCCAGGGGTTGGTTAAGTGTCCTGCTCACGTGCCTGATGTCAGTATGTAGGAGGCCTTTGGCCCTCCAGGGGAAGCCAGCCTTCCAACTTGTGGCAGCTTGCATCTGGAAGAAATCCTGTTCCGTTCCGGATTGTAGGTCTCCTAGGCAGGGTTCCCGCCACACAGATTTGGGCACAAAGGATCGCCTTTTTCTAGGGGTAAGTAAAGTCAGCTGCCCAGGTGACTGATGTCAGTATGTAGGAGGCCTCTGGCCCTCCAAGAGAAGCCAGGCTTCCAGCTTGTGGCAGCTTGCATCTGGAAGAAATCCTGTTCCGTTCCAGATTGTCGGTGGCCGAGGCCGGGTGCCCGGCAGAGAGAGTTGGGCACAAAGGATGGCCTGTTTCCAGGGGTAAGTAAAGTCAGCTGCCCAGATGCCTGATGACAGTATGTAGGAGGCCTTTGGCTCTCCAAGGGAAGCCGGGCTTCCTGTTTGAAGCAGGCTGCATCTGGAAGAAATCCTGTTCCGTTCGGGATTGTAGGTGGCCGAGGCCGCGTGCCTGGTAGAGGGAGTTGGGAACAAAGGATGGACTGTTTCCAGGGGTTGTTTAAGTCTCCTGCCCACGTGCCTTATGTGAGTTTGTAGGAGGCTATTGGCCCTCCAAGGGAAGCCAGGCTTCCAACTTGAGACAGCTTGCATCTGGAAGAAATCCTGTTCCGTTCGGGATTGTATGTGGCCGAGGCCGGGTGCCCGGCAGAGGAAGTTGGGCACAAATGATGGCCTGTTTCCAGATGAAAGCAAAGTCAGCTGCCCAGGTACCTGATGTCAGTTTGTAAGAGGCTTTTGGCCCTCCAGGGGATTCCAGTCTTCCTGTATGAAGCATCCTGCATCTGGAAGATATCCTGTTCCGTTCGGGATTGTAGATGGCCGAGGCCCGGTGCCTGGCAGAGGGAGTTGGGCCCAAAGGATGGCGTGTTTCCAGGGGTAAGTAAAGTCAGCTGCCCACGTACCTGATGTCAGTTTGTAGGAGGCCTTTGGCCCTCCAAGGTAAGCCGGGCTTCCAACGTGTGGCAGCTTGCATCGCGAAGAAATCCTGTTCCGTTAGGGATTGTAGGTGGCCGAGGCCAGGTGCCCGGCAGAGGGTGTTGGGCACGAATGATGGCCTGTTTCCAGGGGTAAGTAAAGTCACCTGCCTAGGTGCCTGATGTCAGTTTGTAGGAGGCCTTTGGCCCTCCACAGGAAGCCAGGTTTCCAACTTGTGGCAGCTTGCATCTGGAAGAAATCCTGTTCCGTTCGGGATTGTAGGTGGTCGAGTCCGGGTGCCCGGAAGAGGGTGTTGGGCACAAAGGATGGCCTGCTTCCAGGGGTAAGTAATATCATCTGCCCAGGTGTCTGATGTCAGTTTGTAGGAGGCCTTTGGCCCTCCAAGGGATGCCGGGTTTCCAACTTGTGGCAGCTTGCATCTGGAAGAAATCCTGTTCCGTTCGGGATTGTCCGTGGCCGAGGCCGGGTGCCCGGCAGAGTGAGTTGGGCACAAAGGATGGCCTGTTTCCAGGGGTAAGTAAAGTCAGCTGCCCAGGTGCCTGATGTCAGTTTTTAGGAGGCCTTTGGTCTTCCAAGAGGAGCCAGGCTTCCAGCTTGTGGCAGCTTGCATCTGGAAGAAATCGCGTTCCGTTCGGGATTGTAGGTGGCCAAGGCCGGGTGCCCGGCAGAGTGAGTTGGGCACAAAGGATGGCCTGTTTCCAGGGGTAAGTAAAGTCAGCTGCCCAGGTGCCTGATGTCAGTATGTAGGAGGGCTTTGGCCCTCCAAGGGAAGCCAGCCTTCCAGTTTATGGCAGCTTGCATCTGGAAGAAATCCTCTTCCGTTTGGGATTGTAGGTGGCCGAGGCCTTGTGCCCGGTAGAGGGGGTTAGGCGCAAAGGATTGCTTGCTTCCAGGTGTAAGTAAAGTCACATGCCCAGGCGCCTGAGGTCAGTTTGTAGGAGGCCTTTGGCCGACCACTCGAAGCCAGGCTTCCAGATTGTGGCAGGTTGCATCTGGAAGATATCCTGTTACGTTCGGGATTATAGCTGGCTGAGGCCGGGTGCCCGGCAGAGGGAGTTGGGCACCAAGGATGGCCTGATTCCTGGGCTATGTAAAGTCAGCTGCCCAGGTGCCTGATATCAGTTTGTAGGAGGCCTTTGGCCCTCCACGGGAATGCAGCCTTCCAGCTTTTGGCAGCTTGCATCTGGAAGAAATCGTGTTCCTTTTAGGATTGTAGGTGGCCGAGGCTGGGTGCCTGTCTGAGGGATTTGGGCCCAAAGTATGGCGTGTTTCCAGGGGTAAGTAAAGTCCGTTGCCCAGGTGCCTGATGTCAGTTTGTAGGAGGCCTTTGGCCCTCCAAGGGAAGCCGGGTTTCCGACATGTGGCAGCTTGCATCGCGAAGAAATCCTGTTCCGTTCGGGATTGTAGGTGGCCGAGGCCAGGTGCCTGGCCGAAGGATTTGGGCACAAAGGATGGCCTCTATGCACGGGTAAGTAAAGTCAGCTGCCCAGGTGCCTGATGTCAGTTTGTAGGAGGCCTTTGGTCCTCCAAGGGAAGCCGGGCTTCCTGTTTGAAGCAGCCTGCATCTTGAAGAAATCCTGTTCCGTTCGGGATTGTAGGTGGCCGAGGCCGGGTGCCTGGCAAAGGGAGTTGGGCTCAAAGGATGGCCTGTTTCCAGGGGTTGGTTAAGTCTCCTGCCCACGTGCCTGATGTCAGTATGTAGGAGGCCTTTGGCCCTCCAGGGGAAGCCAGACTTCCAGCTTGTGGCAGCTTGCATCTGGAAGAAATCCTGTTCTGTTCGGGAGTCTCGGTGTCCTAGGCTGGGTTCCCGCCACACGGAGTTGGGCACAAAGGATGGACTGTTTCCAGGGGTAAGTAACGTCAGCTGCCCAGGTGCCTGATGTCAGTATGTAGGAGGCCTATGGCCCTCCACAGGAATGCAGCCTTCCAGCTTGTGGCAGCTTGCATCTGGAAGAAATCCTGTTCCGTTCCAGATTGTCGGTGGCCGAGGCCGGGTGCCCGGCAGAGAGAGTTGGGCACAAAGGATGGCCTGTTTCCAGGGGTAAGTAAAGTCAGCTGCCCAGATGCCTGATGACAGTATGTAGGAGGCCTTTGGCCCTCCAAGGGAAGCCGGGCTTCCTGTTTGAAGCAGGCTGCATCTGGAAGAAATCCTGTTCCGTTCGGGATTGTAGGTGGCCGAGGCCGCGTGCCTGGTAGAGGGAGTTGGGAACAAAGGATGGACTGTTTCCAGGGGTTGTTTAAGTCTCCTGCCCACGTGACTTATGTGAGTTTGTAGGAGGCTATTGGCCCTCCAAGGGAAGCCAGGCTTCCAACTTGAGACAGCTTGCATCTGGAAGAAATCCTGTTCCGTTCGGGATTGTATGTGGCCGAGGCCGGGTGCCCGGCAGAGGAAGTTGGGCACAAATGATGGCCTGTTTCCAGATGAAAGCAAAGTCAGCTGCCCAGGTACCTGATGTCAGTTTGTAAGAGGCTTTTGGCCCTCCAGGGGTTTCCAGTCTTCCTGTATGAAGCATCCTGCATCTGGAAGATATCCTGTTCCGTTCGGGATTGTAGGTGGCCGAGGCCCGGTGCCTGGCAGAGGGAGTTGGGCCCAAAGGATGGCGTGTTTCCAGGGGTAAGTAAAGTCAGCTGCCCACGTACCTGATGTCAGTTTGTAGGAGGCCTTTGGCCCTCCAAGGTAAGCCGGGCTTCCAACATGTGGCAGCTTGCATCGCGAAGAAATCCTGTTCCGTTAGGGATTGTAGGTGGCCGAGGCCAGGTGCCCGGCAGAGGGTGTTGGGCACGAATGATGGCCTGTTTCCAGGGGTAAGTAAAGTCACCTGCCTAGGTGCCTGATGTCAGTTTGTAGGAGGCCTTTGGCCCTCCACAGGAAGCCAGGTTTCCAACTTGTGGCAGCTTGCATCTGGAAGAAATCCTGTTCCGTTCGGGATTGTAGGTGGTCGAGTCCGGGTGCCCGGAAGAGGGTGTTGGGCACAAAGGATGGCCTGCTTCCAGGGGTAAGTAATATCATCTGCCCAGGTGTCTGATGTCAGTTTGTAGGAGGCCTTTGGCCCTCCAAGGGATGCCGGGTTTCCAACTTGTGGCAGCTTGCATCTGGAAGAAATCCTGTTCCGTTCGGGATTGTCCGTGGCCGAGGCCGGGTGCCCGGCAGAGTGAGTTGGGCACAAAGGATGGCCTGTTTCCAGGGGTAAGTAAAGTCAGCTGCCCAGGTGCCTGATGTCAGTTTGTAGGAGGCCTTTGGTCTTCCAAGAGGAGCCAGGCTTCCAGCTTGTGGCAGCTTGCATCTGGAAGAAATCGTGTTCCGTTCGGGATTGTAGGTGGCCGAGGCCGGGTGCCCGGCAGAGTGAGTTGGGCACAAAGGATGGCCTGTTTCCAGGGGTAAGTAAAGTCAGCTGCCCAGGTGCCTGATGTCAGTATGTAGGAGGGCTTTGGCCCTCCAAGGGAAGCCAGCCTTCCAGTTTATGGCAGCTTGCATCTGGAAGAAATCCTCTTCCGTTTGGGATTGTAGGTGGCCGAGGCCTTGTGCCCGGTAGAGGGGGTTAGGCGCAAAGGATTGCTTGCTTCCAGGTGTAAGTAAAGTCACATGCCCAGGCGCCTGAGGTCAGTTTGTAGGAGGCCTTTGGCCGACCACTCGAAGCCAGGCTTCCAGATTGTGGCAGGTTGCATCTGGAAGATATCCTGTTACGTTCGGGATTATAGCTGGCTGAGGCCGGGTGCCCGGCAGAGGGAGTTGGGCACCAAGGATGGCCTGATTCCTGGGCTATGTAAAGTCAGCTTCCCAGGTGCCTGATATCAGTTTGTAGGAGGCCTTTGGCCCTCCACGGGAATGCAGCCTTCCAGCTTTTGGCAGCTTGCATCTGGAAGAAATCGTGTTCCTTTTAGGATTGTAGGTGGCCGAGGCTGGGTGCCTGTCTGAGGGATTTGGGCCCAAAGTATGGCGTGTTTCCAGGGGTAAGTAAAGTCCGTTGCCCAGGTGCCTGATGTCAGTTTGTAGGAGGCCTTTGGCCCTCCAAGGGAAGCCGGGTTTCCGACATGTGGCAGCTTGCATCGCGAAGAAATCCTGTTCCGTTCGGGATTGTAGGTGGCCGAGGCCAGGTGCCTGGCCGAAGGATTTGGGCACAAAGGATGGCCTCTATGCACGGGTAAGTAAAGTCAGCTGCCCAGGTGCCTGATGTCAGTTTGTAGGAGGCCTTTGGTCCTCCAAGGGAAGCCGGGCTTCCTGTTTGAAGCAACCTGCATCTTGAAGAAATCCTGTTCCGTTCGGGATTGTAGGTGGCCGAGGCCGGGTGCCTGGCAAAGGGAGTTGGGCTCAAATGATGGCCTGTTTCCAGGGGTTGGTTAAGTCTCCTGCCCACGTGCCTGATGTCAGTATGTAGGAGGCCTTTGGCCCTCCAGGGGAAGCCAGCCTTCCAGCTTGTGGCAGCTTGCATCTGGAAGAAATCCTGTTCCGTTCGGGAGTCTTGGTGTCCTAGGCTGGGTTCCCGCCACACGGAGTTGGGCACAAAGGATGGACTGTTTCCAGGGGTAAGTAACGTCAGCTGCCCAGGTGCCTGATGTCAGTTTGTAGGAGGCCTATGGCCCTCCACAGGAATGCAGCCTTCCAGCTTTTGGCAGCTTGCATGTGGAAGAAATCGTGTTCCTTTTAGGACTGAAGGTGGCCGAGGCCGGGTGCCCAGCAAAGGGAGTTGGGCACAAAGGATTGCCTGCTTCCAAGGGTAAGTAAAGTAACCTACCCAGGTGACTGATGTCAGTTTAGAAGAGGCCTTTGGCCCTCCAAGAAAATCCAGGCTTCAAGCTTGTGGCAGCTTGCATCTGGAAGAAATCCTGTTCCGTTGGGGATTGTAGGTGGCCGAGGCCGGGTGCCCTGGAGAGGGAGTTGGGAACAAAAGATGGCCTGCTTCCCGGGGTAAGTAAAGTCATCTGCCCAGGTGCCTGATGTCAGTTTGTAGGAGGCCTTTCGTCTTCCAAGAGTAGTCAGGCTTCCAGCTTGTGGCAGCTTGCATCTGGAAGAAATCATGTTCCGTTCGGTATTGTAGGTGCCCGAGGCCGGGTGCCCGGCAGAGGGAGTGTGGCACAAAGGATGGCCTGTTTCCAGGGGAAAGTAAAGTCAGCTGCCCACGTGCCTGATGTCAGTTTGTAGGAGGCTTTTGGCCCTTCAAGGGATGCCGGGCTTCCAACTTGTGGCAGCTTGCATCTGGAAGAAATCCTGCTCCGTTCGGGATTTTAGGTGGCCGAGGCCGGGTGCCCGGCAGAGGGAGTTGGGCACAAAGGATGGCCTGTTTCCAGGGGTATGTAAAGTCAGCTGCCGAGGTGCCTGATGTCAGTATGTAGGAGGACTGTGGCCCTCCAAGAGAAGCCAGCCTTCCAGCTTGTGGCAGCTTGCATCTGGAAGAAATCCTGTTCCGTTCGGGATTGTAGGTGTCCAAGGCTGGGTTCCTGCCACACGGAGTTGGGCACAAAGGATGGCTTTTTTCCAAGGCTAAGTAAAGTCAGCTGCCCAGGTGCCTGATGTCAGTTTGTAGGAGGCCTTTGGTCCTCCAAGGGAAGCCAGCCTTCCATTTTGAGGCAGCTTGCATCTGGAAGAAATCCTGTTCCGTTCGGGATTGTAGGTGGCCGAGGCCTTGTGACCGGCAGAGGGAGTTGGGCACAAAGGATGGACTGTTTCCAGGGGTAAGTAAATTAAGCTGCCCAGGTGCCTGATGTCAGTTTGTAGGAGGCCTTTGGCCCTTCATGGGAAGCCAGGCTTCCTGCTTGCGGCAGCTTGCATCGGGAAGAAATGCTGTTCCGTTCGGGATTGTAGGTGGCCAAGGCCTGGTGCACGGCAGAGGGAGTTGGGCACAAATGATGGACTGTTTCCAGGAGTAAGTAAAGTCAGCTGCCCAGGTGCCTGATGTCAGTTTGTAGGAGGCCTTTGGCCCTCCAAGGGAAGCTAGTCTTTATGTTCAAGGCAGCTTGCATCTGGAAGAAATCCTGTTCCGTTCGGGATTGTAGGTGCCCGGAGCTGGGTGCCCAGCTGTGGGAGTTGGGCACAAAGGATGGCCTCTTTCCAGGGGTAAGTAAAGTCAGCTGCCCAGGTGCCTGATGTCAGTTTCTAGGAGGCCTTTGCCCCTCGAAGGGAAGCTAGTCTTCCAGATTGTGGCAGCTTGTATTTGGAAGAAATGCTGTTCCGTTCGGGATTGTAGGTGGCCGAGGCCAGGTGCCGGCAGAGGGAGTTGGGCACAAACGATGTCCTGTTTAGAACAATAAGTAAAGTCAGCTGCCCACGTGCCTGATGTCAGTTTGTAGGAGGCCTTTAGCCCTCCATGGGAAGCCAGGCTTCCTGCTTGTGGCAGCTTGCATCTGGAAGAAATCCTGTTTTGTTCGGGATTGTAGGAGTCCAGAGCTGGGTGCCCGGCTGAGGGAGTTGGACACAAAGGATGGGCTGTTTCCAGGGTTAAGTAAAGTCAGCTGCCCAGGTGCCTGATGTCAGTTTGTTAGAGGCCTTTAGCCCTCGGCGGAAAGCCAGGCTTCCTTTTTGTGGCAGCTTGCATCTGGAAGAAATCTTGTTTTGTTCGGGATTGTAGGTGGCCGAAGCCTAATGCCTGGCGGAGTGAGTTGGGCAGAAAGGAAAACCTGTTTCCAGGGGTAAGTAAAGTCACCTACCCAGGTGCCTGATGTCAGTTTGTAGAAGGCCGCAGGCCCTCCAAGAGAAGCCAGGCTTCCAGCTTGTGGCAGCTTGAATCTGGAAGAAGTCCTGTTCCGTTCTGGATTGTATGTGGTCGAGGCCGGGTGCCCGGCAGAGGGAGTTGGGCAAAAAGGGTGGCCTGTGTTCAGGGGTAAGTAAAGTCATCTGCCCAGGTGCCTGATGTCAGTTGGTCGGAGGCTATTGGCCCTCCAAGGGAAGCGACACTTCCAGCTTGTGGCAGCTTGCATCTGGAAGAAATCCTGTTCCATTCGGGATTGTAGGTGGCCGAGGCCAGGTGCCCGGCAGATGGAGTTGGGCACATATGATGGCCTGCTTCCAGGGGTAAGTAAAGTCACCTAGCCGGATACATGATGTCAGTTTGTAGGAGGCCTTTGGCCCTCCACGGGAAGCCAGGCTTCCAACTTGTGACATCTTGCATCTACGAGAAATCCTGTTCCGTCCGGAATTGTAGATGTCGGGGTCGTGAGCCCGCCACACAAAGTTGGTCTCAAAGGAGAGCTTCTTTACAGGGGTAAGTAAAGTCAGCTGCTCAGGTGCCGGATGTCAGTTTGTAGGAGGCCTTTTGCGCTCAACGCGAAAACAGGCTTCAGAATTGTGGCAGTTTGCATCTGGAAGAAATCCTGTTCCGTTCAGGAATGTAGGTGGCCGAGCCTGGGTGCCCGGCAGAGGGAGTTGGGCACAAAGGACTGCCTGTTTCCAGGGGTAAGTAAAGGCTGTTGCCCAGGTGCCTGATGTCAGTTTGTAGGAGGCCTTTGGCCCTCCAAGAGCAGCCAGGCTTCCAACATGTGGAAGCTTGCATCTGGAAGAAATCCTGTTCCGTTCGGGATTGTAGGTGGCCGAGCGCAAGTGCCTGGCCGTGGAGTTGGGCACAAAGGATGGCCTCTTTCCAGGAGTAAGTAAAGTCACCTAACCACGTGCCTGATGTCAGTTTGTAGGAGGCTTTTGGCCCTCCAAAGGATTCCAGTCTTCCTGTGTGTAGCAGTTTGCATCTGAAAGAAATCCTGTTCCGTTCGGGATTGAAGGTGTCATATGCCGGGTGCCCGCCACACGGAGTTGGGCACAAAGGATGGCCTGTTTCCAGGGGTAAGTAAATTCAGCAGCCCAGGTGCCTGATGTCAGTTTGTAGGAGGCCTTTGGCCCTCCATGGGATGCCGGGCTTCCAACTTGTGGAAGCGTGCATCTGGAAGAAATCCTGTTCCGTTCGGGATTGTAGGTGTCCTAGCCTGGGTTCCCGCCACACGGAGTTGGACACAAAGATGGCCTTTTCCCAGGAGTAAGTAAAGTCAGCTGCCCAGGTGCCTGATGTCAGTTTGTAGGAGGCCTTTGGCCCTCCAAGGGAAGCCAGGCTTCCAGCTTGTGGCAGCTTGCATCTGGAAGAAATCCTGTTCCGTTCGGGATCGTAAGTGACCGAGGCCTGGTGCCCGGCTGAAGGAGTTGGGCACAAATGAGGGCCTCTTTCCAGGGGTAAGTAAAGTCAGATGCCCAGGTGCCTGATGTCAGTTTGTAGGAGGCCTTTGGCCCTCCATGGGAAGCCAGGCTTCCAGCTTGTGGCAGCTTGCATCTGGAAGAAATCCTGTTCCATTCGGGATTATTGGTGGCCGAGGCCAGGTGCCCGGCAGAGGGAGTTGGGCACAAATGATGGCCTGTTTCCAGGGGTAAGTAAAGTCAGCTGCCCAGGTGCTTGATGTCAGTTTCTAGGACGCTTTTGGCCCTCCATGGGAAGCCAGGCTTCCCGCTTGTGGCAGCTTGCATCTGGAAGAAATCCTGTTCCGTTTGGGATTGTAGGTGGCCGAGGCCAGGGGCCCGGCAGAGGGAGTTGGGCACAAAGGATGGCCTGTTTCCAGGGGTAAGAAAAGTCAGCTGCCCAGGTGCCTGATGTCAGTTTGTAGGAGGCCTTTGGCCCTCCATGGGAAGCCAGGCTTCCAGCTTGTGGCAGCTTGCATCTGGAAGAAATCCTGTTCCGTTCGGGATTGTAGGTGGCCGAGGCCAGGTGCCCGGCAGAGGGAGTTTGGCACAAAGGATGGCCTGTTTCCAGGGGTAAGTAAAGTCAGCTGCCCAGGTGCCTGATGTCAGTTTGTAGGAGGCCTTTGGCCCTCCAAGGGAAACTAGTCTTCCCGTTTGTGGCAGCTTGAATCTGGAAGAAATCCTGTTCCGTTTGGGATTGTAGGTGGCCGAGGCCAGGTGCCCCTCAGAGGGAGTTGGGCACAAATGATGGCCTGTTTCCAGGGGTAAGTAAAGTCAGCTGCCCAGGTGCTTGATGTCAGTTTCTAGGACGCTTTTGGCCCTCCATGGGAAGCCAGGCTTCCCGCTTGTGGCAGCTTGCATCTGGAAGAAATCCTGTTCCGTTCGGGATTGTAGGTGGCCGAGGCCAGGTGCCCGGCAGAGGGAGTTGGGCACAAAGGATGGCCTGTTTCCAGGGGTAAGAAAAGTCAGCTGCCCAGGTGCCTGATGTCAGTTTGTAGGAGGCCTTTGGCCCTCCATGGGAAGCCAGGCTTCCAGCTTGTGGCAGCTTGCATCTGGAAGAAATCCTGTTCCGTTCGGGATTGCAGGTGGCCGAGGCCAGGTGCCCGGCAGAGGGAGTTTGGCACAAAGGATGGCCTGTTTCCAGGGGTAAGTAAAGTCAGCTGCCCAGGTGCCTGATGTCAGTTTGTAGGAGGCCTTTGGCCCTCCAAGGGAAACTAGTCTTCCCGTTTGTGGCAGCTTGCATCTGGAAGAGCTCCTGTTCCGTTTGGGATTGTAGGTGGCCGAGGCCAGGTGCCCGGCAGATGGAGTTGGGCACAAATGATGGCCTGTTTCCAGGGGTAAGTAAAGTCAGGTGCCCAGGTGCCTGATGTCAGTTTGTAGGAGGCCTTTGGCCGTCCAAGGGAAGCCAGGCTTCCAGCTTGTGGCAGCTTGCTTCTGGAAGAAATCCTGTTCCGTTCGGGATCGTAGGTGGCCGAGGCCTGGTGCCCGGCTGAAGGAGTTAGGCACAAATGAGGGCCTGTTTCCAGGGGTAAGTAAAGTCAGCTGCCCAGGTGCCTGATGTCAGTTTGTAGGAGGCCTTTGGCCCTCCAAGGGAAGCTAGTCTTCCAGTTTGTAGCAGCTTGCATCTGGAAGAAATCCTGTTCCGTTCGGGATTGTAGGTGGCCGAGGCTAGGTGCCCGGCAGAGTGAGTTGGGCACAAAGGATGGCCTGTTTCCAGGGGTAAGTAAAGTCAGCTGCCCAGGTGCCTGATGTCAGTTTGTAGGAGGCCTTTGGCCGTCCAAGGGATGCCAGGCTTCCAGCTTGTGGCAGCTTGCATCTGGAAGAAATCCTGTTCCGTTCGGGACCGTAGGTGACCGAGGCCTGGTGCCCGGCTGAAGGAGTTGGGCACAAATGAGGGCCTCTTTCCAGGGGTAAGTAAAGTCAGCTGCCCAGGTGCCTGATGTCAGTTTGTAGGAGGCCTTTGGCCCTCCATGGGAAGCCAGGCTTCCAGCTTGTGGCAGCTTGCATCTGGAAGAAATCCTGTTCCGTTCGGGGTTGTAGGTGGCCGAGGCCAGGTGCCCGGCAGAGGGAGTTGGGCACAAATGATGGCCTGTTTCCAGGGGTAAGTAAAGTCAGCTGCCCAGGTGCCTGATGTCAATTTGTAGGAGGCCTTTGGCCCTCCAAGTGAAGCCAGGCTTCCAGCTTGTGGCAGCTTGCATCTGGAAGAAATCCTGTTCCATTTGGGATTGTAGGTGGCCGTGGCCAGGTGCCCACCACACGGAGTTGGGCACAAAGGATGGCTTCTTTCCAGGGATAAGTAAAGTCAGCTGCCCAGGTGCCTGATGTCTGTTAGTAGGAGGCCTTTGGCCCTCCAAGGGAAGCCGGGCATCCAACTTGTGGCAGCTTGCATCTGGAAGAAATCCTGTTCCGTTCGGGATTGTAGATGTCGGGGCCGTGTGCCCGCCACACAAAGTTGGTCTCAAACGAGGGCTTCTTTCCAGGGGTAAGTAAAGTCAGCTGCCCAGGTGCCTGATGTCAGTTTGTTAGAGGCCTTTAGCCCTCGGCGGAAAGCCAGGCTTCCTTTTTGTGGCAGCTTGCATCTGGAAGAAATCTTGTTTTGTTCGGGATTGTAGGTGGCCGAAGCCTAATGCCTGGCGGAGTGAGTTGGGCAGAAAGGAAGGCCTGTTTCCAGGGGTAAGTAAAGTCACCTACCCAGGTGCCTGATGTCAGTTTGTAGAAGGCCGCAGGCCCTCCAAGAGAAGCCAGGCTTCCAGCTTGTGGCAGCTTGAATCTGGAAGAAGTCCTGTTCCGTTCTGGATTGTATGTGGTCGAGGCCGGGTGCCCGGCAGAGGGAGTTGGGCAAAAAGGGTGGCCTGTGTTCAGGGGTAAGTAAAGTCATCTGCCCAGGTGCCTGATGTCAGTTGGTCGGAGGCTATTGGCCCTCCAAGGGAAGCGACACTTCCAGGTTGTGGCAGCTTGCATCTGGAAGAAATCCTGTTCCGTTCGGGATTGTAGGTGGCTGAGGCCAGGTGCCCGGCAGATGGAGTTGGGCACATATGATGGCCTGCTTCCAGGGGTAAGTAAAGTCACCTAGCCGGATACATGATGTCAGTTTGTAGGAGGCCTTTGGCCCTCCACGGGAAGCCAGGCTTCCAACTTGTGACATCTTGCATCTACGAGAAATCCTGTTCCGTCCGGAATTGTAGATGTCGGGGTCGTGAGCCCGCCACACAAAGTTGGTCTCAAAGGAGAGCTTCTTTACAGGGGTAAGTAAAGTCAGCTGCTCAGGTGCCGGATGTCAGTTTGTAGGAGGCCTTTTGCGCTCAACGCGAAAATAGGCTTCAGAATTGTGGCAGTTTGCATCTGGAAGAAATCCTGTTCCGTTCAGGAATGTAGGTGGCCGAGCCTGGGTGCCCGGCAGAGGGAGTTGGGCACAAAGGACTGCCTGTTTCCAGGGGTAAGTAAAGGCTGTTGCCCAGGTGCCTGATGTCAGTTTGTAGGAGGCCTTTGGCCCTCCAAGAGCAGCCAGGCTTCCAACATGTGGAAGCTTGCATCTGGAAGAAATCCTGTTCCGTTCGGGATGGTAGGTGGCCGAGCGCAAGTGCCTGGCCGTGGAGTTGGGCACAAAGGATGGCCTCTTTCCAGGAGTAAGTAAAGTCACCTAACCACGTGCCTGATGTCAGTTTGTAGGAGGCTTTTGGCCCTCCAAAGGATTCCAGTCTTCCTGTGTGTAGCAGTTTGCATCTGAAAGAAATCCTGTTCCGTTCGGGATTGAAGGTGTCATATGCCGGGTGCCCGCCACACGGAGTTGGGCACAAAGGATGGCCTGTTTCCAGGGGTAAGTAAATTCAGCAGCCCAGGTGCCTGATGTCAGTTTGTAGGAGGCCTTTGGCCCTCCATGGGATGCCGGGCTTCCAACTTGTGGAAGCGTGCATCTGGAAGAAATCCTGTTCCGTTCGGGATTGTAGGTGTCCTAGCCTGGGTTCCCGCCACACGGAGTTGGACACAAAGATGGCCTTTTCCCAGGAGTAAGTAAAGTCAGCTGCCCAGGTGCCTGATGTCAGTTTGTAGGAGGCCTTTGGCCCTCCAAGGGAAGCCAGGCTTCCAGCTTGTGGCAGCTTGCATCTGGAAGAAATCCTGTTCCGTTCGGGATCGTAAGTGACCGAGGCCTGGTGCCCGGCTGAAGGAGTTGGGCACAAATGAGGGCCTCTTTCCAGGGGTAAGTAAAGTCAGATGCCCAGGTGCCTGATGTCAGTTTGTAGGAGGCCTTTGGCCCTCCATGGGAAGCCAGGCTTCCAGCTTCTGGCAGCTTGCATCTGGAAGAAATCCTGTTCCGTTTGGGATTGTAGGTGGCCGAGGCCTGGTGCCCGGCAGAGGGAGTTTGGCACAAAGGATGGCCTGTTTCCAGGGGTAAGTAAAGTCAGCTGCCCAGGTGCCTGATGTCAGTTTGTAGGAGGCCTTTGGCCCTCCAAGGGAAACTAGTCTTCCCGTTTGTGGCAGCTTGAATCTGGAAGAAATCCTGTTCCGTTTGGGATTGTAGGTGGCCGAGGCCAGGTGCCCCTCAGAGGGAGTTGGGCACAAATGATGGCCTGTTTCCAGGGGTAAGTAAAGTCAGCTGCCCAGGTGCTTGATGTCAGTTTCTAGGACGCTTTTGGCCCTCCATGGGAAGCCAGGCTTCCCGCTTGTGGCAGCTTGCATCTGGAAGAAATCCTGTTCCGTTCGGGATTGTAGGTGGCCGAGGCCAGGTGCCCGGCAGAGGGAGTTGGGCACAAAGGATGGCCTGTTTCCAGGGGTAAGAAAAGTCAGCTGCCCAGGTGCCTGATGTCAGTTTGTAGGAGGCCTTTGGCCCTCCATGGGAAGCCAGGCTTCCAGCTTGTGGCAGCTTGCATCTGGAAGAAATCCTGTTCCGTTCGGGATTGCAGGTGGCCGAGGCCAGGTGCCCGGCAGAGGGAGTTTGGCACAAAGGATGGCCTGTTTCCAGGGGTAAGTAAAGTCAGCTGCCCAGGTGCCTGATGTCAGTTTGTAGGAGGCCTTTGGCCCTCCAAGGGAAACTAGTCTTCCCGTTTGTGGCAGCTTGCATCTGGAAGAGCTCCTGTTCCGTTTGGGATTGTAGGTGGCCGAGGCCAGGTGCCCGGCAGATGGAGTTGGGCACAAATGATGGCCTGTTTCCAGGGGTAAGTAAAGTCAGGTGCCCAGGTGCCTGATGTCAGTTTGTAGGAGGCCTTTGGCCGTCCAAGGGAAGCCAGGCTTCCAGCTTGTGGCAGCTTGCATCTGGAAGAAATCCTGTTCCGTTCGGGATCGTAGGTGGCCGAGGCCTGGTGCCCGGCTGAAGGAGTTAGGCACAAATGAGGGCCTGTTTCCAGGGGTAAGTAAAGTCAGCTGCCCAGGTGCCTGATGTCAGTTTGTAGGAGGCCTTTGGCCCTCCAAGGGAAGCTAGTCTTCCAGTTTGTAGCAGCTTGCATCTGGAAGAAATCCTGTTCCGTTCGGGATTGTAGGTGGCCGAGGCTAGGTGCCCGGCAGAGTGAGTTGGGCACAAAGGATGGCCTGTTTCCAGGGGTAAGTAAAGTCAGCTGCCCAGGTGCCTGATGTCAGTTTGTAGGAGGCCTTTGGCCGTCCAAGGGATGCCAGGCTTCCAGCTTGTGGCAGCTTGCATCTGGAAGAAATCCTGTTCCGTTCGGGACCGTAGGTGACCGAGGCCTGGTGCCCGGCTGAAGGAGTTGGGCACAAATGAGGGCCTCTTTCCAGGGGTAAGTAAAGTCAGCTGCCCAGGTGCCTGATGTCAGTTTGTAGGAGGCCTTTGGCCCTCCATGGGAAGCCAGGCTTCCAGCTTGTGGCAGCTTGCATCTGGAAGAAATCCTGTTCCGTTCGGGATTGTAGGTGGCCGAGGCCAGGTGCCCGGCAGAGGGAGTTGGGCACAAATGATGGCCTGTTTCCAGGGGTAAGTAAAGTCAGCTGCCCAGGTGCCTGATGTCAATTTGTAGGAGGCCTTTGGCCCTCGAAGTGAAGCCAGGCTTCCAGCTTGTGGCAGCTTGCATCTGGAAGAAATCCTGTTCCATTTGGGATTGTAGGTGGCCGTGGCCAGGTGCCCACCACACGGAGTTGGGCACAAAGGATGGCTTCTTTCCAGGGATAAGTAAAGTCAGCTGCCCAGGTGCCTGATGTCTGTTAGTAGGAGGCCTTTGGCCCTCCAAGGGAAGCCGGGCATCCAACTTGTGGCAGCTTGCATCTGGAAGAAATCCTGTTCCGTTCGGGATTGTAGATGTCGGGGCCGTGTGCCCGCCACACAAAGTTGGTCTCAAACGAGGGCTTCTTTCCAGGGGTAAGTAAAGTCAGCTGCCCAGGTGCCTGATGTCAGTTTGTTAGAGGCCTTTAGCCCTCGGCGGAAAGCCAGGCTTCCTTTTTGTGGCAGCTTGCATCTGGAAGAAATCTTGTTTTGTTCGGGATTGTAGGTGGCCGAAGCCTAATGCCTGGCGGAGTGAGTTGGGCAGAAAGGAAGGCCTGTTTCCAGGGGTAAGTAAAGTCACCTACCCAGGTGCCTGATGTCAGTTTGTAGAAGGCCGCAGGCCCTCCAAGAGAAGCCAGGCTTCCAGCTTGTGGCAGCTTGAATCTGGAAGAAGTCCTGTTCCGTTCTGGATTGTATGTGGTCGAGGCCGGGTGCCCGGCAGAGGGAGTTGGGCAAAAAGGGTGGCCTGTGTTCAGGGGTAAGTAAAGTCATCTGCCCAGGTGCCTGATGTCAGTTGGTCGGAGGCTATTGGCCCTCCAAGGGAAGCGACACTTCCAGGTTGTGGCAGCTTGCATCTGGAAGAAATCCTGTTCCGTTCGGGATTGTAGGTGGCTGAGGCCAGGTGCCCGGCAGATGGAGTTGGGCACATATGATGGCCTGCTTCCAGGGGTAAGTAAAGTCACCTAGCCGGATACATGATGTCAGTTTGTAGGAGGCCTTTGGCCCTCCACGGGAAGCCAGGCTTCCAACTTGTGACATCTTGCATCTACGAGAAATCCTGTTCCGTCCGGAATTGTAGATGTCGGGGTCGTGAGCCCGCCACACAAAGTTGGTCTCAAAGGAGAGCTTCTTTACAGGGGTAAGTAAAGTCAGCTGCTCAGGTGCCGGATGTCAGTTTGTAGGAGGCCTTTTGCGCTCAACGCGAAAATAGGCTTCAGAATTGTGGCAGTTTGCATCTGGAAGAAATCCTGTTCCGTTCAGGAATGTAGGTGGCCGAGCCTGGGTGCCCGGCAGAGGGAGTTGGGCACAAAGGACTGCCTGTTTCCAGGGGTAAGTAAAGGCTGTTGCCCAGGTGCCTGATGTCAGTTTGTAGGAGGCCTTTGGCCCTCCAAGAGCAGCCAGGCTTCCAACATGTGGAAGCTTGCATCTGGAAGAAATCCTGTTCCGTTCGGGATGGTAGGTGGCCGAGCGCAAGTGCCTGGCCGTGGAGTTGGGCACAAAGGATGGCCTCTTTCCAGGAGTAAGTAAAGTCACCTAACCACGTGCCTGATGTCAGTTTGTAGGAGGCTTTTGGCCCTCCAAAGGATTCCAGTCTTCCTGTGTGTAGCAGTTTGCATCTGAAAGAAATCCTGTTCCGTTCGGGATTGAAGGTGTCATATGCCGGGTGCCCGCCACATGGAGTTGGGCACAAAGGATGGCCTGTTTCCAGGGGTAAGTAAATTCAGCAGCCCAGGTGCCTGATGTCAGTTTGTAGGAGGCCTTTGGCCCTCCATGGGATGCCGGGCTTCCAACTTGTGGAAGCGTGCATCTGGAAGAAATCCTGTTCCGTTCGGGATTGTAGGTGTCCTAGCCTGGGTTCCCGCCACACGGAGTTGGACACAAAGATGGCCTTTTCCCAGGAGTAAGTAAAGTCAGCTGCCCAGGTGCCTGATGTCAGTTTGTAGGAGGCCTTTGGCCCTCCAACGGAAGCCAGGCTTCCAGCTTGTGGCAGCTTGCATCTGGAAGAAATCCTGTTCCGTTCGGGATCGTAGGTGACCGAGGCCTGTTGCCCGGCTGAAGGAGTTGGGCACAAATGAGGGCCTCTTTCCAGGGGTAAGTAAAGTCAGCTGCCCTGGTGCCTGATGTCAGTTTGTAGGAGGCCTTTGGCCCTCCATGGGAAGCCAGGCTTCCAGCTTGTGGCAGCTTGCATCTGGAAGAAATCCTGTTCCGTTCGGGATTGTAGGTGGCCGAGGCCTGGTGCCCGGCAGAGGGAGTTGGGCACAAAGGATGGCCTGTTTCTAGGGGTAAGTAAAGTCAGACGCCCAGGTGCCTGATGTCAGTTTGTAGGAGGCCTTTGGCCCTCCAAGGGAAACTAGTCTTCTAGTTTGTGGCAGCTTGCATCTGGAAGAAATCCTGTTCCATTCGGGATTATTGGTGGCCGAGGCCGGGTGCCCCTCAGAGGGAGTTGGGCACAAATGATGGCCTGTTTCCAGGGGTAAGTAAAGTCAGCTGCCCCGGTGCTTGATGTCAGTTTCTAGGACGCTTTTGGCCCTCCATGGGAAGCCAGGCTTCCCGCTTGTGGCAGCTTGCATCTGGAAGAAATCCTGTTCCGTTCGGGATTGTAGGTGGCCAAGGCCAGGTGCCCGACAGAGGGAGTTGGGCACAAAGGATGGCCTGTTTCCAGGGGTAAGAAAAGTCATCTGCCCAGGTGCCTGATGTCAGTTGTTCTGAGGCTATTGGCCCTCCAAGGGAAGCGACACTTCCAGCTTGTGGCAGCTTGCATCTGGAAGAAATCCTGTTCCATTTGGGATTGTAGGTGGCCGAGGCCGGGTGCCCGGCAGAGGGAGGTGGGCACAAAGCTTTGCCTGCTTCCAAGGGTAAGTAAAGTCAGCTGCCCAGGTGCCTGATGTCAGTTTGTAGGTGGCCTTTGGCCCTCCAAGGGAAGTCAGCCTTCCAACTCGTGGCAGCTTGCATCTGGAAGAAATCCTGTTCCTTTCGGGAGTGTAGGTGGCCGAGGCCGGGTGCCCGGCAGTGGGTGTTGGGCACAAATGATTGCCTGCTTCCAGGGGTAAGTAAAGTCACCTAGCCAGATACATGATGTCAGTTTTTAGGAGGCGTTTGGCCCTCCACGGGAAGCCAGGCTTCCAACTTGTGGCAGCTTGCATCTTCGAGAAATCCTGTTCCGTTCGGGATTGTAGATGTCGGGGCCGTGAGCCCGCCACACAAAGTTGGTCTCAAAGGAGAACTTCTTTACAGGGGTAAGTAAAGTCAGCTGCCCAGGTGCCTGATGTCAGTTTGTAGGAGGCCTTTGGCGCTCTACGCGAAAACAGGCTTCAGACTTGTGGCAGCTTGCATCTGGAGGAAATCCTGTTCCGTTCAAAAATGTAGGTGGCCGAGCATGGGTTCCCGCCACACGGATTTGGGCAAAAAGGATGGCCTGTTTCCAGTGTTAAGTAAAGTCAGCTGCCCACGTGCCTGATGTCAGTTTGTCGGAGGCCTTTGGTCCTCCAAGAGAAGCCAGGCTTCCAGCTTGTGGCAGCTTACATCCGGAAGAAATCCTGTTTCGTTCGGGATTGTAGGTGGCCGAAGCCGGGTGCCCGGCAGAGGGAGTTGGGCACAAATGATGGCGTGTTTCCAGGGGTAAGTAAAGTCAGCTGCCCAGGTACCTGATGTCAGTTTGTAGGAGGCCTTTGTCCCTCCAAGGGAAACCAGGCATCCAGTTTTTGGCAGCTTCCATCTGGAAGAAATCCTGTTCCGTTCGGGATTGTAGGTGGCCGAGGCCGGGTGCCTGGCCTCGGGAGTTGGGCACAAATGATGGTTTGTTTCCCGGGACTAGTTAAGTCTCCTGTCCACGGGCCTGACGTCAATTTTTAGGAGTTCTTTGGCACTCCAAGGGAAGCCAGCCTTCCAGCTTGTGGCAGCTTGCATCAGGAAGAATTCCTGCTCCGTTCGGGATTGTAGGTGTCCGTGGCCGGGTGCCCGGAAGAAGGAGTTGGGCGCAAAGGATGGCCTGTTTCCAGGGTTAAGTAAAATCAGCTGCCCAGGTGCCTGATGTCAGTTTGTAGGAGGCCTTTGTCCCTCCAAGGGAAGCCAGGCTTCCTTCTTGTGGCAGCTTGCATCTGGAAGAAATCCTGTTCCGTTTGGGATTGTAGGTGGCCGAGGCCAGGTGCCTGGCAGAGGGAGTTTGGAACAAAGGATTGCCTGCTTCCAGGGGTAAGTATAGTCACCTAGCCAGATACCTGATGTCAGTTTGTAGGAGGCCTTTGGCCCTCCAAGGGAAGCCAGGCTTCCAACTTGTGTCAGCTTGCATCTGGAAGAAATCCTGTTCCGTTCTGGATTGTAGGTGGGCGAGGCCGGTTTTCCGGCAGAGGGAGTTGGGCACAAATGATGGTCTGTTTCAAGGGGTAAGTAAAGTCAGCTGCCCAGGTGCCTGATATCACTTTGCAGGAGGCTTTGGCCCTCCACGGGAAGCCAGGCTTCCATCTTGTGGCAGCTTGCATCTGGAAGAAATCCTGTTCCGTTCGGGATTGTAGGTGTCCGAGGCCGGGTGCCCGGCAGACGGAGTTTGGCACAAAGGATTGCTTGGTTCCAGGGGTAAGTAAAGTCAGCTGCCCAGGTGCCTGATGTCAGTTTGTAAAAGGCCTTTGGCCCTCCAAGGGAAGCCAGGCTTCCAACTTGTGGCAGCTAGCATCTGGAAGAAATCCTGTTCTGTTCGGGATTGTAGGTGGCCGAGGCCGGGTGCCCGGCAGAGGGTGTTGGGTACAATAATGGCCTGCTTCCAGGGGTAAGTAAATTCACCTGCCCAGATACCTGAGGTCAGTTTGTAGGAGGCCTTTAAGCATCCAAGGGAAGCCGGGCTTCCAACTTGCGGCAGCTTGCATCTGGAAGAAACCCTGTTCCGTTAAAGATTGTCGGTGGCCGAGGCCGGGTGCCCCGCAGAGGGTGATGGGCACAAAGGATGGCCTGCTCCCAGGGGTAAGTAAAGTCACCAAGCCAGATACCTGATGTCAGTTTGTAGGAGGCCTTTGGCCCTCCAAGAGAAGCCAGGCTTCCAGCTTGTGGCAGTTTGCATCTGGAAGAAATCCTGTTCCGTTCGGGATTGTAGGTGGCTGAGGCCGGGTGCCTGGCCGAGGGAGTTGGGCACAAAGGATGGCTTGTTTCCAGGGGTTGGTTAAGTCTGCTGTCCACGTGCCTGATGTCAGTTCGTAGGAGGCCTTTGGCCCTCAAAGGGAATCCAGCCTTCCAGCATGTGGCAGCTTGAATCTGGAAGAAATCCTGTTCCGTTCGGGATTGTAGGTGGCCGAGGCCGGGTGCTAGGAAGAGGGCGTTGTGCAATAAGGATGGCCTGCTTCCTGGGGTAAGTAAAGTCAGCTGCCCAGGTGACTGATGTCAGTTTGTAGGAGGCCTTTGGCGCTCCACGGGAATCCGGACTTCCAGCTTGTGGCAGCTTGCATCTGGAAGAAATCCTGTTCTGTTCAAGATTGTAGGTGGCCAAGGCCGGGTACCCGGCAGAGTGTGATGGGCACAAAGGATGACCTGATTCCAGGGGTAAGTAAAGTCACCTAGCCAGATACCTGATGTCAGTTTGTAGGAGGCCTCTGGCCCTCCAAGAGAAGCCAGGCTTCCAGCTTGTGGCAGCTTGCATCTGGAAGAAATTCTGATCCGTTCGGGATTGTAGGTGTCCTAGGCTGGTCTCCCGCCACACGGAGTTGGGCACAAAGGATGGCCTTTTTCCATGGGTAAGTAAAGTCAGCTGTCCAGGTGACTGATGTCAGTTTGTAGGAGGCCTTTGGCGCTCTACGGGAATCCGGGCTTCCAGCTTGTGGCAGCTTGCATCTGGAAGAAATCCTGTTCTGTTCAAGATTGTAGGTGGCCGAGGCCGGGTTCCCGGCAGAGTGTGATGGGCACAAAGGATGCCCTGATTCCAGGGGTAAGTAAAGTCACCTACCCAGATACCTGATGTCAGTTTGTAGGAGGCCTCTGGCCCTCCAAGAGAAGCCAGGCTTCCCGCTTGTGGCAGCATGCATCTGGAAGAAATCCTGTTCCGTTCGGGATTGTAGGTGTCTTAGGCTGGGTTCCCGCCACACGGAGTTGGGCACAAAGGATGGCCTTTTTCCAGGGGTAAGTTAAGTCAGCTGTCCAGGTGCCTGATGTCAGTTTGTAGGAGGCCTTTGGTCCTCCATTGGAAGCCAGCCTTCCAGCTTGTGGCACCTTGCATCTGGAAGAAATCCTGTTCCGTTCGGGATTGTAGGTGGCCGAGGCCGGGTGCTCGGCAGAGGGAGTTGGGCACAAATGATGGCTTGCTTCCAGGGGTAAGTAAAGTCACCTACCCAGATACCTGATGTCAGTTTGTAGGAGGCCTTTAAGCCTCCAAGGGAAGCCGGGCTTCAAGCTTGTGACAGCTTGGATCTGGAAGAAATCCTGTTCCGTTCTAGATTGTCGGTGGCCGAGGCTGGGTGCCCCGCAGAGGGAGTTGGGCACAAAGGATGGCCTGCTTCCAGGGGTAAGTAAAGTCCCCTAGCCAGATACCCGATGTCAGTTTGTAGGAGGCCTTTGGCCCTCCAAGGGATGCCGGGCTTCCAACTTGTGGCAGCTTGCATCTGGAAGAAATCCTGTTCTGTTCGGGATTGTCGGTTGCCGAGGCCGGGTGCCCGGCAGAGGGAGTTGGGCACAAAGGATGGCCTGTTTCCAGGGATATGTAAAGTCAGCTGCACAGGTGCCTAATGTCAGTTTGTAGGAGGCCTTTGGCCTTCCAAGGGAAGCTGGGCTTCCAACTTGTGGCAGCTTGCATCTGGAAGAATCCTGTTCTGTTTGGCATTGTAGGTGGCCGAGGCCAGGTACCCCGCAGATGGAGTTGGGCACAAAGGATGGCCTGTTTCCAGGGGTAAGTAAAGTCACCTGCCTAAGTGCCTGATGTCAGTTTGTAGGAGGCCTTTGGCCCTCCACGGGAAGCCAGGATTCCAGCTTGTGGCAGCTTGCATCTGGAAGAAATCCTGTTCAGTTCAAGATTGTAGGTGGCCAAAGCCGGGTGCCCGGCAGAGGGTGATGGGCACAAAGGATGGCCTGTTTCCAGGGGTAAGTAAAGTCACCTGCCCAAGTGCCTGATGTCAGTTTGTAGGAGGCCTTTGGCCCTCCAAGGGAAGCCGGTCTTCCAACTTGTGGCTGCTTGCATCTGGAAGAAATCCTGTTCCGTTCGGGATTGTCGGTGGCCGAGTCCGGGTGCCCGGCAGAGGGAGTTGGGCACAAAGGATGGCCTTTTTCCAGGGGAAGGTAAAGTCAGCTGCCCAGGTGCCTGATGTCAGTATGTAGGAGGTCTCTGGCAATCCAAGAGAAGCCAGGCTTCCAGCTTGTGGCAGCTTGCATCTGGAAGAAATCCTGTTCCGTTCGGGATTGTATGTGGTCGAGGCCGGGTGCCCGGCAGAGGGAGTTAGGCACAAAGGATGGCCTGTTTCCAGGAGTAAGTAAACTCAGCTGCCCAGGTGCCTAATATCAGTTTGTAGGAGGCCTTTGGCCCTCCAAGGGATGCTGGGCTTCCAACTCGTGGCAGCTTGCATCGGGAAGAATTCTGTTCCCTTCTCGATTGTAGGTGGCCGAGGCCAGGTGCCCGGCAGAGGGAGTTGTGCACAAAGGATGGCCTGCTTTCTCGGGGTAAGTAAAGTCAGCCGCCCAGGTGACTGATGTCAGTTTGTAGGAGGCCTTTGGCGCTCCACGGGAAGCCAGGCTTCCAGCTTGTGGCAGCTTGCATCTGGAAGAAATCCTGTTCCGTTCAAGATTGTCGGTGGCCGAGGCTGGGTGCCTGGCAGAGGGAGTTGGGCACAAAGGATGGCCTGTTTCCAGGTGTAAGTAAAGTCACTTGCCCACGTGCCCGATGTCAGTTTGTAGGAGGCTATTGGCCCGCCAAGGAAAGCCGGGCTTCCTGCCTGTTGCAGCTTGCATCTGGAAGAAATCCTGTTCCGTTCGGGATTGTAGGTGGCCGAGGCCTGGTGCCCGGCAGGGGGAGTTGGGCACAAATGATGGCCTGCTTCCAGGGGTAAGTAAATTCACCTACCCAGATGCCTGAGGTCAGTTTGTAGGAGGCCTTTAAGCCTCCAAGGGAAGCCGGGCTTTCAACTTGTGGCAGCTTGCATCTGGAAGAAATCCTGTTCCATTCAAGATTGTAGGTGGCCGAGGCCGGGTGCCCGGCAGAGTGTGTTGGGCACAATAATGGCCTGCTTCCAGGGGTAAGTAAATTCACCTACCCAGATACCTGAGGTCGGTTTGTAGGAGGCCTTTAAGCCTCCAAGGGAAGCCGGGCTTACAACTTGTGGCAGCTTGCATCTGGAAGAAATCCTGTTCCGTTCGGGATTGTAGGTGGCCGAGGCCGGGTGCCCTGCAGAGGGAGTTGGGCACAAAGGATGGCCTGCTTCCAGGGGTAAGTAAAGTCACCTAGGCAGGTACCTGATACCAGTTTGTCGGAGGCCTTTGGCCCTCCATGGGATGCCGGGCTTCCAACTTGTGGCAGCGTGCATCTGGAAGAAATCCCGTTCCGTTCGGGTTTCTAGGTGTCCTAGCCTGGGTTCCCGCCACACAGAGTTGGACACAAAGGATGGCCTTTTCCCAGGGGTAAGTAAAGTCAGCTGCCCAGGTGCCTGATGTCAGTTTGTAGGAGGCCTTTGGCCCTCCAAGGGAAGCCAGGCTTCCAGTTTGTGGCAGCTTGCATCTGGAAGAAATCCTGTTCTGTTCGGGATTGTAGGTGTCCGAGGCCAGGTGCCTGGCCAAGGGAGTTGGGCGCAAGGGATGGCCTCTTTCCAGGGGTAAGTCAAGTCAGCTCCCCAGGTGCCTGATGTCAGTTTGTAGGAGGCCTTTGGCCCTCCACGGGAAGCCAGGCTTCCAACTTGCGGCAGCTTGCATCTGGAAGAAATCCTGTTCCGTTCGGGATTGTATGTGGTCGAGGCCGGGTGCCCGGCAGAAAGAGTTGGGCACAAAAGAAGGCCTGTGTTCAGGGATAAGTAAAGTCACCTGCCAAGGTGCCTGATGTCAGTTGGTCGGAGGCTATTGGCCTTACAAGGGAAGCTAGACTTCCAGCTTGTGGCAGCTCTCATCTGGAAGAAATCCTGTTCCATTCGGGATTGTCGGAGGCCGAGGCCGGGTGCCTAGCAGAGGGAGTTGGGCACAAATGATGGCCTGCTTCCAGGGGTAAATAAAGTCACCTGCCTTGGTGAATGATGTCAGTTTGTAGGAGGCCTTTGGCCCTCCAAGAGAAGCCAGGCTTCCAGCTTGTGGCAGCTTGCATCTGGAAGAAATCCTGTTCCGTTCGGGATTGTCGGCGGCCGAGGCCGAGTGCCCGGCCGAGGGATTGTGCACAAAGGATGGCCTGTTTCCAGGAGTAAGTAAACTCAGCTGCCCAGGTGCCTAATATCAGTTTGTAGGAGGCCTTTGGCCCTCCAAGGGAAGCTGGGCTTCCAACTCGTGGCAGCTTGCATCTGGAAGAATTCTGTTCCCTTCTCAATTGTAGGTGGCCGAGGCCAGGTGCCCGGCAGAGGGAGTTGTGCACAAAGGATGGCCTGCTTTCTCGGGGTAAGTAAAGTCAGCCGCCCAGGTGACTGATGTCAGTTTGTAGGAGGCCTTTGGCGCTCCACGGGAAGCCAGGCTTCCAGCTTGTGGCAGCTTGCATCTGGAAGAATCCTGTTCCGTTCGGCATTGTAGGTGGCCGAGGCCGGGTACGCCGCAGATGGAGTTGGGCACAAAGGATGGCCTGTTTCCAGGGGTAAGTAAAGTCACCTGCCTAAGTGCCTGATGTCAGTTTGTAGGAGGCCTTTGGCCCTCCACGGGAAGCCAGGATTCCAGCTTGTGGCAGCTTGCATCTGGAAGAAATCCTGTTCAGTTCAAGATTGTAGGTGGCCAAAGCCGGGTGCCCGGCAGAGGGTGATGGGCACAAAGGATGGCCTGATTCCAGGGGTAAGTAAAGTCACCTACCCAGATACCTCATGTCAGTTTGTAGGAGGCCTTTGGCCCTCCAAGGGAAGCCGGCCTTCCAACTTGTGGCAGCTTGCATCTGGAAGAAATCCTGTTCCGTTCGGGATTGTCGGTGGCCGAGGCCGGGTGCATGGCAGAGGGAGTTGGGCACAAAGGATGGCCTCTTTCCAGGGGAAGGTAAAGTCTACTGCCCAGGTGCCTGATGTCAGTATGTAGGAGGTCTCTGGCAATCCAAGAGAAGCCAGGCTTCCAGCTTGTGGCAGCTTGCATCTGGAAGAAATCCTGTTCCGTTCGGGATTCTATGTGGTCGAGGCCGGGTGCCCGGCAGAGGGAGTTAGGCACAAAAGATGGCCAGTGTTCAGGGATAAGTAAAGTCACCTGCCAAGGTGCCTGATGTCAGTTGGTCGGAGGCTATTGGTTTTACAAGGGAAGCTAGACTTCCAGCTTGTGGCAGCTCTCATCTGGAAGAAATCCTGCTCCATACGGGATTGTCGGTGGCCGAGGCCGGGTGCCCGGCAGAGGGAGTTGGGCACAAATGATGGCCTGCTTCCATGGGTAAATAAAGTCACCTGCCCTGGTGAATGATGTCAGTTTGTAGGAGGCCTTTGGCCCTCCAAGAGAAGCCAGGCTTCCAGCTTGTGGCAGCTTGCATCTGGAAGAAATCCTGTTCCGTTCGGGATTGTCGGCGGCCGAGGCCGAGTGCCCGGCCGAGGGATTGGGCACAAAGGATGGCCTGTTTCCAGGGGTAAGTAAAGTCAGCTGCCCAGGTGCCTGATGTCAGTTTGTAGGAGGCCTTTGCCCCTCCAAGGGAAGCCAGCCTTCCAGCTTTTGGTAGTTTGCATCTGGAAGAAATCCTGTTCCGTTCAGGATTGTAGGTGTCCGTGGCCGTGTGCCCTGCAGAAGGAGTTAGGCAAAATTATGGCCTGTTCCAGGGGATAAGTAAAGTCAGCTGCCCAGGTGCCTGATGGCAGTTTGTAGGAGGCCTTTGGCCCTCCAAGGGAAGCCAGACTTCCAGCTTGTGGCAGCTTGCATCTAGAAGAAATCCTGTTTTGTTCGGGATTGTAGGTGGCCGAGGCCGGGTGCCCGGCAGAGGGAGTTGGGCACAAAGGATTGCTTGCTTCCAGGGGAAAGTAAAGTCAGCTGCCCAGTTGCCTGATGTCACTTTGAAGGAGGCCTTTGGTCCTCCACGGGACGCCAGGCTTTGACATTGTGGCAGCTTGCATCTGGAAGAAATCCTGTTCCATTCAAGATTGTAGGTGGCCGAGGCCGGGTGCCCGGCAGAGTGTGTTGGGCACAATAATGGCCTGCTTCCAGGGGTAAGTAAATTCACCTACCCAGATACCTGAGGTCGGTTTGTAGGAGGCCTTTAAGCCTCCAAGGGAAGCCGGGCTTACAACTTGTGGCAGCTTGCATCTGGAAGAAATCCTGTTCCGTTCGGGATTGTAGGTGGCCGAGGCCGGGTGCCCTGCAGAGGGAGTTGGGCACAAAGGATGGCCTGCTTCCAGGGGTAAGTAAAGTCACCTAGCCAGGTACCTGATACCAGTTTGTCGGAGGCCTTTGGCCCTCCATGGGATGCCGGGCTTCCAACTTGTGGCAGCGTGCATCTGGAAGAAATCCCGTTCCGTTCGGGATTCTAGGTGTCCTAGCCTGGGTTCCCGCCACACAGAGTTGGACACAAAGGATGGCCTTTTCCCAGGGGTAAGTAAAGTCAGCTGCCCAGGTGCCTGATGTCAGTTTGTAGGAGGCCTTTGGCCCTCCAAGGGAAGCCAGGCTTCCAGCTTGTGGCAGCTTGCATCTGGAAGAAATCCTGTTCCGTTCGGGATTGTAGGTGGCCGAGGCCGGGTGCCCGGCAGAGGGAGTTGGGCACAAAGGATTGCTTGCTTCCAGGGGAAAGTAAAGTCAGCTGCCCAGTTGCCTGATGTCACTTTGAAGGAGGCCTTTGGCCCTCCATGGGACGCCAGGCTTTGACATTGAGGCAGCTTGCATCTGGAAGAAATCCTGTTCCGTTCGGGACTGTTGGTGGCCGAGGCCAGGTGCCCGGCAGAGGGTGTTGGGCACAAATGGTGGCATGCTTCCAGGGGTAAGTAAAGTAACCTACCCAGATACCTGATGTCAGTTTGTCGGAGGCCTTTAAGCCTCCAAGGGAAGACGGACTTCCAACTTGTGGCAGCTTGGATCTGGAAGAAATCCTGTTCCGTTCAAGATTGTCGGTGGCCGCGGCTGGGTGCCCCGCAGAGGGATTTGGGCACAAATGATGGCCTGTTTCCAGGGGTTAATAAAGTCTGCTTCCCAGGTGCCTGATGTCAGTTTGTAGGAGGCCTTTGGCCCTCCAAGGGATGCCGTGCTTCCAACTTGTGGCAGCTTGCATCTGGAAGAAATCCTGTTCCGTTCGGGATTGTCGGTGGCCGAGGCTGGGTGCCCGGCAGAGGGAGTTGGGCACAAAGGATGGCCTGTTACCAGGGGTAAGTAAAGTCAGCTGCCCAGGTGCCCAATGTCAGTTTGTAGGAGGCCCTTCGCCCTCCAAGGGAAGCTGGGCTTCCAACTTGTGGCAGCTTGCATCTGGAAGAATCCTATTCCGTTCGGGATTGTAGGTGTCCGAGGCCGGGTGCCCGGCCAAGGGATTGGGCACAAAGGATGGCCTGTTTCCAGGTGTAAGTAAAGTCACCTGCTCACGTGACTGATGACAGTCTTTAGGAGGCCTTTGGCCCTCCAAGGAAAGCCAGGCTTCCAGCCTGTTGCAGCTTACATCTGGAAGAAAACCTGTTCCCTTCGGGATTGTAGGTGGCCGAGGCTGGGTTCCCAGCAGAGAGAGTTGGCCACAAAGAATGTCCTGTTTCCAGGGGTAAGTAAAGTCAGCTGCCCAGGTGCCTGATGTCAGTTTGTAGGTGGCCTTTGGCCCTCCAACGGAAGCCAGTTTTCCAGCTTGTTGCTGCTTGCATCTGGAAGAAATCCTGTTCCGTTCGGGATTGTAGGTGGCCGAGGCCTGGTGCCTGGCACAAGGAGTTGGGCACAAATGATGGCCTGTTTCCAGGGGCAAGTAAAGTCAGCTGCCCAGGTGCCTGATGTCAGTTTGTAGGAGGCCTTTGGCCCTCCAAGGGAAGCCAGCCTTCCTGCTTGTGGCAGCTTGCATCTGGAAGAAATCCTGTCCTGTTCGGGATTGTAGGTGGCCGAGGCCGGGTGACTGGCAGAGGGTGTTGGGCACAAATGATGGCCTGCTTCCAGGGGTAAGTAAAGTCACATACCCAGATACCTGAGGTCAGTTTGTAGGTGGCCTTTAAGCCTCCAAGGGAAGCCGGGCTTCCAACTTGTGGCAGCTTGCATCTGGAAGAAATCCTGTTCCATTCAAGATTGTAGGTGGCCGAGGCCGGGTGCCCGGCAGAGGGTGTTGGGCACAATAATGGCCTGCATCCAGGGGTAAGTAAAGTCACCTACCCAGATACCTGAGGTCAGTTTGTAGGAGGCCTTTAAGCCTCCAAGGAAAGCCGGGCTTCCAACTTGTGGCAGCTTGCATCTGGAAGATATCCTGTTCCGTTCAAGATTGTAGGTGGCCGAGGCCGGGTGCCCTGCAGAGGGAGTTGGGCACAAAGGATGGCCTGTTTCCAGGGGTAAGTAAAGTCAGCTGCCCAGGTGCGTGATGTCAGTTTGTAGGAGGCTTTTGGCCCGCCAAGAGAAGCCAGCCTTCCAGCTTGTGCAGCTTGCATCTGGAAGAAATCCTGTTAGGTTCGAAATTGTAGGTGGCCGAGTCCGGGTGCCCGGCAGAGGGAGTTGGGCACAAAGGATGGCCTGCTTGAAGGAGTAAGTAAAGTCACCTAGCCAGATACCTGATATCAGTTTGTCGGAGGCCTTTGGCCCTCCATGGGATGCCGGGCTTCCAACTTGTGGCAGCGTGCATCTGGAAGAAATCCCGTTCCGTTCGGTATTGTAGGTGTCCTAGCCTGGGTTCCCGACACACAGAGTTGGACACAAAGGATGGCCTTTTCCCAGGGGTAAGTAAAGTCAGCTGCCCAGGTGCCTGATGTCAGTTTGTAGGAGTCCTTTGGCGCTCCACGGGAAGCCAGGCTTCCAGCTTGTTGGGGGTTGGGTTTGTTCCTTCTTTCTCTGGGGAATTTTTCCCCACGGGTTGCCAAGGGGACCGGGTGTTGGATACTTGAGAGTGCTTGGCTGAAACAAAGAGATGGACAAAAGGTGGAAGGGGGAGATAACGCAGGTAAAAGACACAGCTTGAGGCAGCTGCGTGCTTTTCTGCTTCCGGCGTTCGGGAGACGCGTGTCGGCCGCTCCTCGAGGATCTCAGCCGCCGCAAAGCACGCCGAGGAGAAGCTGGGCGCTTTCTGCCTCGCCTTCGAGCTTCTTCGGCGCTGCTCCTCTTGCTGCAGCGTGACCCTGCACCCCCTGCGCTGCCGGGACATCCTGCCCCTGCCTGCCGGGACACCCTGCCATCCTAGCTACCAGCCCGGGACTTTTCCAGTGTTCCAGCTTGGTGCTCTGAGGATCCTGCAGGGACACCGAAACCAAACTGCCCTGGGTTTTGTGAAACAAAGCCCTCAAGGTTCTTGGTACTGTTGTCGTTTGTCATTAATGCTGAAGTTGTTTGGTGGGGGGGGAGGTTTTTTTGTGTTTGTTTGCTTTGTATTACATACTAGTAAAGCACTGCTATTCCTATTTCGCAAATCTTTGCCAGAGAGCCTCTGATTGTAATTTTACCTAGCAGATACCTGTCTTCCTAAACCAAGACACAGCTTCTGGCAGCTTGCATCTGGAAGAAATCCTGCTCTGTTCAAGACTGTTTGTGGTCGAGGCCGGGTGCCCAGCAGAGGGAGTTGGGCACAAAAGATGGCCTGTGTTCAGGGGTAAGTATAGTCACCAGCCCAGGTGCCTGATGCCAGTTGGCCGGAGGCTATTGGCCCTCCAAGGGATTCCAGTGTTCCTGTTTAAAGCAGTCTGCATCTGGAAGAAATCCTGTTCCTTTAGGGATTGTAGGTGGCCGAGGCCTGGTGCCTGGCAGAGGGGGTTACGCACAAAGGTTTGCTTGCTTCCAGGGGTAAGTAAAGTAACCTACCCAGGTGCCTGATGTCAGTTTGTAGGAGGCCTTTGGCCCTCCACGGGAAGCCAGGCTTCCAGCTTGTGGCAGCTTGCATCTGGAAGAAATCCTGTTCCGTTCGGGATTGTAGGTGGCCGAGGCCGGGTGCCCGGCAGTGGGAGTTGGGCACAAAGGATTGCTTGCTTCCAGGGGAAAGTAAAGTCAGCTGCCCAGTCGCCTGATGTCACTTTGAAGGAGGCCTTTGGCCCTCCAAGGGACGCCAGGCTTTGAGCTTGTGGCAGCTTGCATCTGGAAGAAATCCTGTTCCGTTTGGGATTGTAGGTGGCCGAGTCCGGGTACCCGGCAGAGGGTGTTGGGCACAAATGATGGCCTGCTTCCAGGGGAAGGTAAAGTCACCTACCCAGATACCTGATGTCAGTTTGTAGGAGGCCTTTGGCCCTCCAAGAGATGCCGGGCTTCCAACTCGTGGCAGCTTGCATCTGGAAGAAATCCTGTTCCGTTCAGGAGTGTAGGTGGCCGAGGCCGGGTGCCCGGCAGTGGGTGTTGGGCACAAATGATGGCCTGCTTCCAGGGGTAAGTAAAGTCACCTAGCCAGATACATGATGTCAGTTTTTAGGAGGCGTTTGGCCCTCCACGGGAAGCCAGGCTTCCAACTTGTCGCAGCTTGCATCTTCGTGAAATCCTGTTCCGCTCGGGATTGTAGATGTCTAGGCCGTGAGCCCGCCACACAAAGTTGGTCTCAAAGGAGAGCTTCTTTACAGGGGTAAGTAAAGTCAGCTGCCCAGGTGCCTGATGTCAGTTTGTAGGAGGCCTTTGGCGCTCTACGCGAAAACAGGCTTCAGTCTTGTGGCAGCTTGCATCTGGAAGAAATCCTGTTCCGTTCAGGAATGTAGGTGGCCGAGCATAGGTTCCCGCCACACGGATTTGGGCAAAAAGGATGGCCTGTTTCCAGGGGTTGGTTAAGTCTGCTGTCCACGTGCCTGATGTCAGTTCGTAGGAGGCCTTTGGCCCTCCAAGGGAATCCAGCCTTCCAGCATGTGGCAGCTTGAATCTGGAAGAAATCCTCTTCCGTTCGGGATTGTAGGTGGCCGAGTCCGGGTGCTAGGAAGAGGGAGTTGTGCAATAAGGATGGCCTGCTTCCTGGGGTAAGTAAAGTCAGCTGCCCAGGTGACTGATGTCAGTTTGTAGGAGGCCTTTGGCGCTCCACGGGAATCCGGACTTCCAGCTTGTGGCAGCTTGCATCTGGAAGAAATCCTGATCTGTTCAAGATTGTAGGTGGCCAAGGCCGGGTACCCGGCTAAGTGTGATGGGCACAAAGGATGGCCTGATTCCAGGGGTAAGTAAAGTCACCTACCCAGATACCTGATGTCAGTTTGTAGGAGGCCTCTGGCCCTCCATGAGAAGCCAGGCTTCCAGCTTGTGGCAGCATGCATCTGGAAGAAATCCTGTTCCGTTCGAGATTGTAGGTGTCCTAGGCTGGGTTCCCGCCACACGGAGTAGGGCACAAAGGATGGCCTGTTTCCAGGGGTAAGTAAAGTCAGCTGTCCAGGTGCCTGATGTCAGTTTGTAGGAGGCCTTTGGTCCTCCATGGGAAGCCAGCCTTCCAGCTTGTGGCAGCTTGCATCTGGAAGAAATCCTGTTCCGTTCGGGATTGTAGGTGGCCGAGGCCGGGTGCCCGGCAGAGGGAGTTGGGCACAAATGATGGCTTGCTTCCAGGGGTAAGTAAAGTCACCTACCCAGATACCTGATGTCAGTTTGTCGGAGGCCTTTAAGCCTCTAAGGGAAGCCGGGCTTCAAGCTTGTGGCAGCTTGGATCTTGAAGAAATCCTGTTCCGTTCAAGATTGTCGGTGTCCGAGGCTGGGTGCCCCGCAGAGGGAGTTGGCACAAAGGATGGCCTGCTTCCAGGGGAAGGTAAAGTCAGCTGCCCAGGTGCCTGGTGTCAGTATGGAGGAGCTCTCTGGCAATCCAAGAGAAGCCAGGCTTCCAGCTTGTGGCAGCTTGCATCTGGAAGAAATCCTGTTCCGTTAGGGATTGTATGTGGTCGAGGCCGGGTGCCCGGCAGAGGGAGTTAGGCACAAAAGATGGCCAGTGTTCAGGGATAAGTAAAGTCACCTGCCAAGGTGCCTGATGTCAGTTGGTCGGAGGCTATTGGCCTTACAAGGGAAGCTAGACTTCCAGCTTGTGGCAGCTCTCATCTGGAAGAAATCCTGTTCCATTCGGGATTGACGGTGGCCGAGGCCGGGTGCCCGGCAGAGGGAGTTGGGCACAAATGATGGCCTGCTTCCAGGGGTAAATAAAGTCACCTACCCAGATAACTGATGTCAGTTAGTAGGAGGCCTTTGGCCCTCCAAGAGAAGCCAGGCTTCCAGCTTGTGGCAGGTTGCATCTGGAAGAAATCCTGTTCCGTTCGGGATTGTCGGCGGCCGAGGCCGGGTGCCCGGCCGAGGGATTGGGCACAAAGGATGGCCTGTTTCCAGGAGTAAGTAAACTCCGCTGCCCAGGTGCCTAATATCAGTTTGTAGGAGGCCTTTGGCCCTCCAAGGGAAGCTGGGCTTCCAACTCGTGGCAGCTTGCATCTGGAAGAATCCTGTTCCCTTCTCGATTGTAGGTGGCCGAGGCCAGGTGCCCGGCAGAGGGAGTTGTGCACAAAGGATGGCCTGCTTTCTCGGGGTAAGTAAAGTCAGCCGCCCAGGTGACTGATGTCAGTTTGTAGGAGGCCTTTGGCGCTCCACGGGAAGCCAGGCTTCCAGCTTGTGGCAGCTTGCATCTGGAAGAAATCCTGTTCCGTTCAAGATTGTCGGTGGCCGAGGCTGGGTGCCCCGCAGAGGGAGTTGGGCACAAAGGATGGCCTGCTTCCAGGGGTAAGTAAAGTCACCTAGCCACATACCCGATGTCAGTTTGTAGGAGGCCTTTGGCTCTCCAAGGGATGCCGGGCTTCCAACTAGTGGCAGCTTGCATCTGGACGAAATCCTGTTCCGCACGGGATTGTCGGTTGCCGAGGCCGGGTGCCCGGCAGAGGGAGTTGGGCACAAGCGATGGCCTGTTTCCAGGGGTAAGTAAAGTCAGCTGCCCAGGTGCCTGATGTCAGTTTGTAGGAGGCCTTTGGCCCTCCAAGGGAAGCTGGGCTTCCAACTTGTGGCAGCTTGCATCTGGAAGAATCCTGTTCCGTTCGGCATTGTAGGTGGCCGAGGCCGGGTACGCCGCAGATGGAGTTGGGCACAAAGGATGGCCTGTTTCCAGGGGTAAGTAAAGTCACCTGCCCAAGTGCCTGATGTCAGTTTGTAGGAGGCCTTTGGCCCTCCACGGGAAGCCAGGGTTCCAGCTTGTGGCAGCTTGCATCTGGAAGAAATCCTGTTCCATTCAAGATTGTCGGTGGCCAAAGCCGAGTTCCCGGCAGAGGGTGATGGGCACAAAGGATGGCCTGATTCCAGGGGTAAGTAAAGTCTCCTACCCAGATACCTCATGTCAGTTTGTAGGAGGCCTTTGGCCCTCCAAGGGAAGCCGGCCTTCCAACTTGTGGCAGCTTGCATCTGGAAGAAATCCTGTTCCGTTCGGGATTGTCGGTGGCCGAGGCCGGGTGCCCGGCAGAGGGAGTTGGGCTCAAAGGATGGCCTGTTTCCAGGGGTAAGTAAAGTCAGCTGCCCAGGTGCCCAATGTCAGTGTGTAGGAGGCCCTTCGCCCTCCAAGGGAAGCTGGGCTTCCAACTTGTGGCAGCTTGCATCTGGAAGAATCCTGTTCCGTTCGGGATTGTAGGTGGCCGAGGCCGGGTACCCGGCAGATGGAGTTGGGCACAAAGGATGGCCCGTTTCTAGGGGTAAGTATACTCACCTGCCCAAGTGCCTGATGTCAGTTTTAATGAGGCCTTTGGCCCTCCACGGGAAGCCAGGATTCCAGCTTGTGGCAGCTTGCATCTGGAAGAAATCCTGTTCTGTTCAAGATTGTAGGTGGCTGAGGCCGGGTGCCAGGCAGAGGGAGTTGGGCACAAAGGATGGCCTGATTCCAGGGGTAAGTAAAGTCACCTACCCAGATACCTGTTTTCAGTTTGTAGGAGGCCTTTGGCCCTCCAAGGGAAGCCGGGCTTCCAACTTGTGGCAGCTTGCATCTGGAAGAAATGCTGTTCCATTCGGGATTGTCGGTGGCCGAGGCCGGGTGCCTGGCAGAGGGAGTTGGGCACAAAGGATGGCCTTTTACCAGGGGTAAGTAAAGTCAGCTCCCCAGGTGCCTGATGTCAGTTTGTAAAAGGCCTTTGGTTCTCCAAGAGAAGCCAGGCTTCCAGGTTGTGGCAGCTTGCATCTGGAAGAAATCCTGTTCTGTTCGGGATTGTATGTGGTCGAGGCCGGGTGCCCGGCAGAGGGAGTTGGGCACAAAGGATGGCCTTTTACCAGGGGTAAGTAAAGTCAGCTCCCCAGGTGCCTGATGTCAGTTTGTAAAAGGCCTTTGTTTCTCCAAGAGAAGCCAGGCTTCCAGGTTGTGGCAGCTTGCATCTGGAAGATATCCTGTTCCGTTCGGGATTGTCGGTGGCCGAGGCCGGGTGCCCCGCAGAGGGAGTTGGGCACAAAGGATGGCCTGTTTCCAGGGGTAAGTAAAGTCAGCTGCCCAGGTCCCCAATGTCAGTTTGTAGGAGGCCCTTCGCCCTCCAAGGGAAGCTGGGCTTCCAACTTGTGGCAACTTGCATCTGGAAGAATCCTGTTCCGTTCGGGATTGTAGGTGGCCGAGGCCGGGTACCCGGCAGATGGAGTTGAGCACAAAGGATGGCCCGTTTCCAGGGGTAAGTATACTCACCTGCCCGAGTGCCTGATGTCAGTTTGTAGGAGGCCTTTGGCCCTCCACGGGAAGCCAGGATTCTCGCTTGTGGCAGCTTGCATCTGGAAGAAATCCTGTTCTGTTCAAGATTGTAGGTGGCTGAGGCCGGGTGCCAGGCAGAGGGAGTTGGGCACAAAAGATGGCCTGATTGCAGGGGTAAGAAAAGTCACCTACCCAGATACCTGATGTCAGTTTGTAGGAGGCCTTTGGCCCTCCAAGGGAAGCCGGGCTTCCAACTTGTGGCAGCTTGCATCTGGAAGAAATCCTGTTCCGTTCGGGATTGTCGGTGGCCGAGGCCGGGTGCCCGGCAGAGGGAGTTGGGCACAAAGGATGGCCTGTTTCCAGGGGTAAGTAAAGTCAGCTCCCCAGGTGCCTTATGTCAGTTTGTAAAAGGCCTTTGGTTCTCCAAGAGAAGCCAGGCTTCCAGGTTGTGGCAGCTTGCATCTGGAAGATATCCTGTTCTGTTCGGGATTGTATGTGGTCGAGGCCAGGTGCCCGGCAGAGGGAGTTGGGCACAAAAGATAACCTGTGTTCAGGGGTAAGTAAAGTCAGGTGCCCAGGTGCCTGATGTCAGTTTGTAGGAGGCCTTTGGCCCTCTACGGGAAGCCAGGCTTCCAACTTGTAGCAGCTTGCATCTGGAAGAAATCCTGTTCCGTTCGGGATTGTAGGTGGCCGAGGCCGGGTGCCCGGCAGGGGGAGTTGGGCACAAAGGATGGCCTGTTTCCAGGGTTAAGTAAAATCAGCTGCCCACGTGCCTGATGTCCGTTTGTAGGAGGCCTTTGGCCCTCCAAGGGAAGCCAGCCTTCCAGCTTGTGGCAGCTTGCATATGGAAGAAATCCTGTTCCGTTCGGGATTGTAGGTGGCCGAGGCCGGGTGCCCGGCATAGGGTGTTGGGCACAAATGATGGCCTGCTTCCAGGGGTAAGTAAAGTCACCTAGCCAGATACCTGATGTCAGTTTGTAGGAGGCCCTTAAGCTTCCAAGGGAAGCCGGGCTTCCAACTTGTGGCAGCTTGAATCTGGATAAAATCCTGTTCCGTTCAAGATTGTCGGTGGCCAAGGCTGGATGCCCCGCAGAGGGAGTTGGGCACAAAAGATGGCCTGTTTCCAGGGGTTAATAAAGTCCGCTGCCCAGGTGCCTGATGTCAGTTTGTAGGAGGCCTTTGGCCCTCCAAGAGAAGCCAGGCTTCCAGCTTGTGGCAGCTTGCATCTGGAAGAAATCCTGTTCCGTTCAAGATTGTAGGTGGCCGAGGCCGGGTGCCCGGCAGAGGGTATTGGGCACAAAGGATGGCCTGTTTCTAGGTGTAAGTAAAGTCACCTGCCCACGTGCCTGATGTCAGTTTGTAGGAGGCTATTGGCCCTCCAAGGAAAGCCAGGCTACCAGCCTGTAGCGGCTTACATCTGGAAGAAAACCTGTTCCCTTCGGGATTGTAGGTGGCCGAGGCTGGGTTCCCAGCAGAGAGAGTTGGGCACAAAGGATGGCCTGTTTCCAGGGGTAAGTAAAGTCAGCTGCCCAGATGCCTGATGTCAGTTTGTAGGTGGCCTTTGGCCCTCTAACGGTAGCCAGTTTTCCAGCTTGTTGCTGCTTGCATCTGGAAGAAATCCTGTTCCGTTCGGCATTGTAGGTGTCCGAGGCCTGGTGCCCGGCACAAGGAGTTGGGCACAAATGATGGCCTGTTTCCAGGGGCAAGTAAAGTCAGCTGCTTAGGTGCCTGATGTCAGTTTGTAGGAGGCCTTTGGCCCTCCAAGGGAAGCCAGGCTTCCTGCTTGTGGCAGCTTGCATCTGGAAGAAATCCTGTCCTGTTCGGGATTGTAGGTGGCCGAGGCCGGGTGTCCGGCAGAGGGAGCTGGGCACAAATGATGACCTGCTTCCAGGGGTAAGTAAAGTCACATACCCAGATACCTGTGGTCAGTTTGTAGGAGGCCTTTAAGCCTCCAAGGGAAGCCGGGCTTCCAACTTGTGACAGCTTGCATCTGGAAGAAATCCTGTTCCATTCAAGATTGTAGGTGGCCGAGGCCGGGTGCCCGGCAGAGGGTGTTGGGCACAATAATGGCCTGCATCCAGGGGTAAGTAAAGTCACCTACCTAGATACCTGAGGTCAGTTTGTAGGAGGCCTTTAAGCCTCCAAGGAAAGCCGGGCTTCCAACTTGTGGCAGCTTGCATCTGGAAGATATCCTGTTCCGTTCAAGATTGTAGGTGGCCGAGGCCGGGTGCCCTGCAGAGGGAGTTGGGCACAAAGGATGGCCTGTTTCCAGGGGTAAGTAAAGTCAGCTGCCCAGGTGCCTGATGTCAGTTTGTAGGAGGCTTTTGGCCCGCCAAGAGAAGCCAGCCTTCCAGCTTGTGCAGCTTGCATCTGGAAGAAATCCTGTTAGGTTCGGGATTGTAGGTGGCCGAGTCCGGGTGCCCGGCAGAGGGAGTTGGGCACAAAGGATGGCCTGCTTGAAGGAGTAAGTAAAGTCACCTAGCCAGATACCTGATATCAGTTTGTCGGAGGCCTTTGGCCCTCCATGGGATGCCGGGCTTCCAACTTGTGGCAGCGTGCATCTGGAAGAAATCCCGTTCCGTTCGGTATTGTAGGTGTCCTAGCCTGGGTTCCCGACACACAGAGTTGGACACAAAGGATGGCCTTTTCCCAGGGGTAAGTAAAGTCAGCTGCCCAGGTGCCTGATGTCAGTTTGTAGGAGTCCTTTGGCCCTCCAAGGGAAGCCAGGCTTCCAACATGTGGCAGCTTGCATCTAGAAGAAATCCTGTTTCGTTCGGGATTGTAGGTGGCCGAGGCCGGGTGCTAGGCAGAGGGAGTTGTGCACAAAGGATGGCCTGCTTCCCGGGGTAAGTAATGTCAGCTGCCCAGGTGCCTGATGTCAGTTTGTAGGAGGCCTTTGGCGCTCCACGGGAAGCCAGGCTTCCAGCTTGTTGGGGGTTGGGTTTGTTCCTTCTTTCTCTGGGGAATTTTTCCCCACGGGTTGCCAAGGGGACCAGGTGTTGGATACTTGAGAGTGCTTGGCTGAAACAAAGAGATGGACAAAAGGTGGAAGGGGGAGATAACGCAGGTAAAAGACACAGCTTGAGGCAGCTGCGTGCTTTTCTGCTTCCGGCGTTCGGGAGACGCGTGTCGGCCTCTCCTCGAGGATCTCAGCCGCCGCAAAGCACGCCGAGGAGAAGCTGGGCGCTTTCTGCCTCGCCTTCGAGCTTCTTCGGCGCTGCTCCTCTTGCTGCAGCGTGACCCTGCACCCCCTGCGCTGCCGGGACATCCTGCCCCTGCCTGCCGGGACACCCTGCCATCCTAGCTACCAGCCTGGGACTTTTCCACTGTTCCAGCTTGGTGCTCTGAGGATCCTGCAGGGACACCGAAACCAAACTGCCCTGGGTTTTGTGAAACAAAGCCCTCAAGGTTCTTGGTACTGTTGTCGTTTGTCATTAATGCTGTAGTTGTTTGGTGGGGTGGGAGGTTTTTTTGTGTTTGTTTGCTTTGTATTACATACTAGTAAAGAACTGCTATTCCTATTTCCCAAATCTTTGCCAAAGAGCCTCTGATTGTAATTTTACCTAGCAGATACCTGTCTTCCTAAACCAAGACACAGCTTCTGGCAGCTTGCATCTGGAAGAAATCCTGCTCTGTTCAAGACTGTTTGTGGTCGAGGCCGGGTGCCCAGCAGAGGGAGTTGGGCACAAAAGATGGCCTGTGTTCAGGGGTAAGTATAGTCACCAGCCCAGGTGCCTGATGCCAGTTGGCCGGAGGCTATTGGCCCTCCAAGGGATTCCAGTGTTCCTGTTTAAAGCAGTCTGCATCTGGAAGAAATCCTGTTCCGTTTGGGATTGTAGGTGGCCGAGGCCTGGTGCCTGGCAGAGGGGGTTACGCACAAAGGTTTGCTTGCTTCCAGGGGTAAGTAAAGTCACCTGCCCAAGTGCCTGATGTCAGTTTGTAGGAGGCCGTTGGCCCTCCACGGGAAGCCAGGATTCCAGCTTGTGGCAGCTTGCATCTGGAAGAAATCCTGTTCCATTCAAGATTGTCGGTGGCCAAAGCCGAGTGCCCGGCAGAGGGTGATGGGCACAAAGGATGGCCTGTTTCCAGGGGTAAGTAAAGTCACCTACCCAGATACCTCATGTCAGTTTGTAGGAGGCCTTTGGCCCTCCAAGGGAAGCCGGCCTTCCAACTTCTGGCAGCTTGCATCTGGAAGAAATCCTGTTCCGTTCGGGATTGTCGGTGGCCGAGGCCGGGTGCCCGGCAGAGGGAGTTGGGCACAAAGGATGGCCTGTTTCCAGGGGTAAGTAAAGTCAGCTGCCCAGGTGCCCAATGTCAGTGTGTAGGAGGCCCTTCGCCCTCCAAGGGAAGCTGGGCTTCCAACTTGTGGCAGCTTGCATCTGGAAGAATCCTGTTCCGTTCGGGATTGTAGGTGGCCGAGGCCGGGTACCCGGCAGATGGAGTTGGGCACAAAGGATGGCCCGTTTCTAGGGGTAAGTATACTCACCTGCCCAAGTGCCTGATGTCAGTTTTAATGAGGCCTTTGGCCCTCCACGGGAAGCCAGGATTCCAGCTTGTGGCAGCTTGCATCTGGAAGAAATCCTGTTCTGTTCAAGATTGTAGGTGGCTGAGGCCGGGTGCCAGGCAGAGGGAGTTGGGCACAAAGGATGGCCTGATTCCAGGGTTAAGTAAAGTCACCTACCCAGATACATGTTTTCAGTTTGTAGGAGGCTTTTGGCCCTCCAAGGGAAGCCGGGCTTCCAACTTGTGGCAGCTTGCATCTGGAAGAAATGCTGTTCCATTCGGGATTGTCGGTGGCCGAGGCCGGGTGCCTGGCAGAGGGAGTTGGGCACAAAGGATGGCCTTTTACCAGGGGTAAGTAAAGTCAGCTCCCCAGGTGCCTGATGTCAGTTTGTAAAAGGCCTTTGGTTCTCCAAGAGAAGCCAGGCTTCCAGGTTGTGGCAGCTTGCATCTGGAAGAAATCCTGTTCTGTTCGGGATTGTATGTGGTCGAGGCCGGGTGCCCGGCAGAGGGAGTTGGGCACAAAGGATGGCCTTTTACCAGGGGTAAGTAAAGTCAGCTCCCCAGGTGCCTGATGTCAGTTTGTAAAAGTCCTTTGGTTCTCCAAGAGAAGCCAGGCTTCCAGGTTGTGGCAGCTTGCATCTGGAAGATATCCTGTTCCGTTCGGGATTGTCGGTGGCCGAGGCCGGGTGCCCCGCAGAGGGAGTTGGGCACAAAGGATGGCCTGTTTCCAGAGGTAAGTAAAGTCAGCTGCCCAGGTCCCCAATGTCAGTTTGTAGGAGGCCCTTCGTCCTCCAAGGGAAGCTGGGCTTCCAACTTGTGGCAACTTGCATCTGGAAGAAATCCTGTTCCGTTCAAGATTGTAGGTGGCCGAGGCCGGGTGCCCGGCAGAGGGTATTGGGCACAAAGGATGGCCTGTTTCTAGGTGTAAGTAAAGTCACCTGCCCGAGTGCCTGATGTCAGTTTGTAGGAGGCCTTTGGTCGTCCAAGGGAAGCCAGGATTCTAGCTTGTGGCAGCTTGCATCTGGAAGAAATCCTGTTCTGTTCAAGATTGTAGGTGGCTGAGGCCGGGTGCCAGGCAGAGGGAGTTGGGCACAAAAGATGGCCTGATTCCAGGGGTAAGTAAAGTCACCTAGCCAGATACCTGATGTCAGTTTGTAGGAGGCCTTTGGCCCTCCAAGGGAAGCCGGGCTTCCAACTTGTGGCAGCTTGCATCTGGAAGAAATCCTGTTCCGTTAGGGATTGTCGGTGGCCGAGGCCGGGTGCCCGGCAGAGGGAGTTGGGCACAAAGGATGGCCTTTTACCAGGGGTAAGTAAAGTCATCTCCCCAGGTGCCTTATGTCATTCTGTAAAAGGCCTTTGGTTCTCCAAGAGAAGCCAGGCTTCCAGGTTGTGGCAGCTTGCATCTGGAAGAAATCCTGTTCTGTTCGGGATTGTATGTGGTCGAGGCCAGGTGCCCGGCAGAGGGAGTTGGGCACAAAAGATAACCTGTGTTCAGGGGTAAGTAAAGTCAGCTGCCCAGGTGCCTGATGTCAGTTTGTAGGAGGCCTTTGGCCCTCTACGGGAAGCCAGGCTTCCAACTTGTAGCAGCTTGCATCTGGAAGAAATCCTGTTCCGTTCGGGATTGTAGGTGGCCGAGGCCGGGTGCCCGGCAGGGGGAGTTGGGCACAAAGGATGGCCTGTTTCCAGGGTTAAGTCAAATCAGCTGCCCACGTGCCTGATGTCCGTTTGTAGGAGGCCTTTGGCCCTCCAAGGGAAGCCAGCCTTCCAGCTTGTGGCAGCTTGCATATGGAAGAAATCCTGTTCCGTTCGGGATTGTAGGTGGCCGAGGCCGGGTGCCCGGCATAGGGTGTTGGGCACAAATGATGGCCTGCTTCCAGGGGTAAGTAAAGTCACCTAGCCAGATACCTGATGTCAGTTTGTAGGAGGCCCTTAAGCTTCCAAGGGAAGCCGGGCTTCCAACTTGTGGCAGCTTGAATCTGGATAAAATCCTGTTCCGTTCAAGATTGTCGGTGGCCGAGGCTGGATGCCCCGCAGAGGGAGTTGGGCACAAAAGATGGCCTGTTTCCAGGGGTTAATAAAGTCCGCTGCCCAGGTGCCTGATGTCAGTTTGTAGGAGGCCTTTGGCCCTCCAAGAGAAGCCAGGCTTCCAGCTTGTGGCAGCTTGCATCTGGAAGAAATCCTGTTCCGTTCAAGATTGTAGGTGGCCGAGGCCGGGTGCCCGGCAGAGGGTATTGGGCACAAAGGATGGCCTGTTTCTAGGTGTAAGTAAAGTCACCTGCCCACGTGCCTGATGTCAGTTTGTAGGAGGCTATTGGCCCTCCAAGGAAAGCCAGGCTTCCAGCCTGTAGCGGCTTACATCTGGAAGAAAACCTGTTCCCTTCGGGATTGTAGGTGGCCGAGGCTGGGTTCCCAGCAGAGAGAGTTGGGCACAAAGGATGGCCTGTTTCCAGGGGTAAGTAAAGTCAGCTGCCCAGATGCCTGATGTCAGTTTGTAGGTGGCCTTTGGCCCTCCAACGGTAGCCAGTTTTCCAGCTTGTTGCTGCTTGCATCTGGAAGAAATCCTGTTCCGTTCGGCATTGTAGGTGTCCGAGGCCTGGTGCCCGGCACAAGGAGTTGGGCACAAATGATGGCCTGTTTCCAGGGGCAAGTAAAGTCACCTACCCAGGTGCCTGATGTCAGTTTGTAGGAGGCCTTTGGCCCTCCAAGGGAAGCCAGGCTTCCTGCTTGTGGCAGCTTGCATCTGGAAGAAATCCTGTCCTGTTCGGGATTGTAGGTGGCCGAGGCCGGGTGACCGGCAGAGGGTGTTGGGCACAAATGTTGGCCTGCTTCCAGGGGTAAGTAAAGTCACATACCCAGATACCTGAGGTCAGTTTGTAGGAGGCCTTTAAGCCTCCAAGGGAAGCCGGGCTTCCAACTTGTGGCAGCTTGCATCTGGAAGAAATCCTGTTCCATTCAAGATTGTAGGTGGCCGAGGCCGGGTGCCCGGCAGAGGGTGTTGGGCACAATAATGGCCTGCATCCAGGGGTAAGTAAAGTCACCTACCCAGATACCTGAGGTCAGTTTGTAGGAGGCCTTTAAGCCTCCAAGGAAAGCCGGGCTTCCAACTTGTGGCAGCTTGCATCTGGAAGATATCCTGTTCCGTTCAAGATTGTAGGTGGCCGAGGCCGGGTGCCCTGCAGAGGGAGTTGGGCACAAAGGATGGCCTGTTTCCAGGGGTAAGTAAAGTCAGCTGCCCAGGTGCCTGATGTCAGTTTGTAGGAGGCTTTTGGCCCGCCAAGAGAAGCCAGCCTTCCAGCTTGTGCAGCTTGCATCTGGAAGAAATCCTGTTAGGTTCGGGATTGTAGGTGGCCGAGTCCGGGTGCCCGGCACAGGGAGTTGGGCACAAAGGATGGCCTGCTTGAAGGAGTAAGTAAAGTCACCTAGCCAGATACCTGATATCAGTTTGTCGGAGGCCTTTGGCCCTCCATGGGATGCCGGGCTTCCAACTTGTGGCAGCGTGCATCTGGAAGAAATCCCGTTCCGTTCGGTATTGTAGGTGTCCTAGCCTGGGTTCCCGACACACAGAGTTGGACACAAAGGATGGCCTTTTCCCAGGGGTAAGTAAAGTCAGCTGCCCAGGTGCCTGATGTCAGTTTGTAGGAGGCCTTTGGCTCTCCAAGGGATGCCGGGCTTCCAACTAGTGGCAGCTTGCATCTGGACGAAATCCTGTTCCGCACGGGATTGTCGGTTGCCGAGGCCGGGTGCCCGGCAGAGGGAGTTGGGCACAAACGATGGCCTGTTTCCAGGTGTAAGTAAAGTCAGCTGCCCAGGTGCCTGATGTCACTTTGTAGGAGGCCTTTGGCCCTCCAAGGGAAGCTGGGCTTCCAACTTGTGGCAGCTTGCATCTGGAAGAATCCTGTTCCGTTCGGCATTGTAGGTGGCCGAGGCCGGGTACCCCGCAGATGGAGTTTGGGCACAAAGGATGGCCTGTTTCCAGGGGTAAGTAAAGTCACCTGCCCAAGTGCCTGATGTCAGTTTTGTAGGAGGCCTTTGGCCCTCCACGGGAAGCCAGGATTCCAGCTTGTGGCAGCTTGCATCTGGAAGAAATCCTGTTCCGTTCAAGATTGTCGGTGGCCAAAGCCGAGTGCCCGGCAGAGGGTGATGGGCACAAAGGATGGCCTGATTCCAGGGGTAAGTAAAGTCACCTAGCCAGATACCTGATGTCAGTTTGTAGGAGGCCTTTGGCCCTCCAAGGGAAGCCGGCCTTCCAACTTGTGGCAGCTTGCATCTGGAAGAAATCCTGTTCCTTTCGGGATTGTCGGTGGCCGAGGCCGGGTGCCCGGCAGAGGGAGTTGGGCACAAAGGATGGCCTGTTTCCAGGGGTAAGTAAAGTCAGCTGCCCAGGTGCCCAATGTCAGTTTGTAGGAGGCCCTTCGCCCTCCAAGGGAAGCTGGGCTTCCAACTTGTGGCAGCTTGCATCTGGAAGAATCCTGTTCCGTTCGGGATTGTAGGTGGCCGAGGCCGGGTACCCGGCAGATGGAGTTGGGCACAAAGGATGGCCCGTTTCTAGGGGTAAGTATACTCACCTGCCCAAGTGCCTGATGTCAGTTTTAATGAGGCCTTTGGCCCTCCACGGGAAGCCAGGATTCCAGCCTGTGGCAGCTTGCATCTGGAAGAAATCCTGTTCTGTTCAAGATTGTAGGTGGCTGAGGCCGGGTGCCAGGCAGAGGGAGTTGGGCACAAAGGATGGGCCTGATTGCAGGGGTAAGTAAAGTCACCTAGCCAGATACCTGTTGTCAGTTTGTAGGAGGCCTTTGGCCCCTCCAAGGGAAGCCGGGCTTCCAACTTGTGGCAGCTTGCATCTGGAAGAAATGCTGTTCCATTCGGGATTGCCGGTGGCCGAGGCCGGGTGCCTGGCAGAGGGAGTTGGGCCCCAAAGGATGGCGTGTTTCCAGGGGTAAGTAAAGTCAAGCTCCCCAGGTGTGCCTGATGTCAGTTTGTAAAAGGCCTTTGGTTCTCTAAGAAGAAGCCAGGCTTCCAGGTTGTGGCAGCTTGCATCTGGATGAAATCCTGTTCTGTTCGGGATTGTATGTGGTCGAGGCCGGGTGCCCGGCAGAGGGAGTTGGGCACGAAGGATGGCCTTTTACCAGGGGTAAGTAAAGTCAGCTCCCCAGGTGCCTGATGTCAGTTTGTAGGAGGCCTTTGGGTTCTCCAAGAGAAGCCAGGCTTCCAGGTTTGTGGCAGCTTGCATCTGGAAGAAATCCTGTTCTGTTTCGGGATTGTCGGTGGCCGAGGCCGGGTGCCCCGCAGAGGGAGTTGGGCACAAAGGATGGCCTGTTTCCAGGGGTAAGTAAAGTCAGCTGCCCAGGTCCCCAATGTCAGTTTGTAGGAGGCCCTTCGCCCTCCAAGGGAAGCTGGGCTTCCAACTTGTGGCAAACTTGCATCTGGAAGAATCCTGTTCCGTTCGGGATTGTAGGTGGCCGAGGCCGGGTACCCGGCAGATGGAGTTGGGCACAAAGGATGGCCCGTTTCCAGGGGTAAGTATACTCACCTGCCCAAGTGCCTGATGTCAGTTTGCAGGAGGCCTTTGGCCCTCCACGGGAAGCCAGGATTCTAGCTTGTGGCAGCTTGCATCTGGAAGAAAATCCTGTTTCTGTTCAAGATTGTAGGTGGCTGAGGCGGGGTGCCAGGCAGAGGGAGTTGGGCACAAAAGATGGCCTGATTCCCAGGGGTAAGTAAAGTCACCTACCCAGATACCTGATGTCAGTTTTGTAGGAGGCCTTTGGCCCTCCAAGGGAAGCCGGGCTTCCAACTTGTGGCAGCTTGCATCTGGAAAGAATTCCTGTTCCGTTCGGGATTGTCGGTGGCCGAGGCCGGGTGCCCGGCAGAGGGAGTTGGGCACAAAGGATGGCCTTTTACCAGGGGTAAGTAAAAGTCAGCTCCCCAGGTGCCTTATGTCAGTTTGTTAAAAGGCCTTTGGTTCTCCAAGAGAAGCCAGGCTTCCAGGTTGTGGCAGCTTGCATCTGGAAGAAATCCTGTTCTGTTCGGGATTGTAATGTGGTCCGAGGCCAGGTGCCCGGCAGAGGGAGTTGGGCACAAAAGATAACCTGTGTTCCGGGGTAAGTAAAGTCAGCTGCCCAGGTGCCTGATGTCAGGTTTGTAGGAGGCCTTTGGCCCCTCCAAGGGAAGCCAGGCTTCCAACTTGTAGCAGCTTTTCATCTGGAAGAAATCCTGTTCCGTTCGGGATTGTAGGTGGCCGAGGCCGTGTGCCCGGCAGGGGGAGTTGGGCACAAAGGATGGCCTGTTTCCAGGGTTAAGTTAAATTCAGCTGCCCACGTGCCTGATGTCCGTTTGTAGGAGGCCTTTGGCCCTCCAAGGGAAGCCAGCCTTCCAGCTTGTGGCAGCTTGCATCTGGAAGAAATCCCTGTTCCGTTCGGGATTGTAGGTGGCCGAGGCCGGGTGCCTTGGCATAGGGTGGTTGGGCACAAATGATGGCCTGCTTCCAGGGGGTAAGTAAAGTCACCTAGCCAGATACCTGATGTCAGTTTGTAGGAGGCCCTTAAGCTTCCAAAGAGAGAGCCGGGCTTCCAACTTGTGGCAGCTTGAATCTGGATAAAAATCCTGTTCCGTTCAAGATTGTCGGTGGCCGAGGCTGGATGCCCCGCAGAGGGAGTTGGGCACAAAAGATGGCCTGTTTCCAGGGGTTAATAAAGTCCGCTGCCCAGGTGCCTGATGTCAGTTTGTAGGAGGCCTTTGGCCCTCCAAGAGAAGCCAGGCTTCCAGCTTGTGGCAGCTTGCATCTGGAAGAAATCCTGTTCCGTTCAAGATTGTAGGTGGCCGAGGCCGGGTGCCCGGCAGAGGGTAATTGGGCACAAAGGATGGCCTGTTTCTAGGTGTAAGTAAAGTCACCTGCCCACGTGCCTGATGTCAGTTTGTAGGACGCTATTGGCCCTCCAAGGAAAGCCGGGCTTCCAGCCTGTAGCGGCTTACATCTGGAAGAAAACCTGTTCCCTTCGGGATTGTAGGTGGCCGAGGCTGGGTTCCCAGCAGAGAGAGTTGGGCAAAAAGGATGGCCTGTTTCCAGGGGTAAGTAAAGTCAGCTGCCCAGATGCCTGATGTCAGTTTGTAGGAGGCCTTTGGCGCTCCACGGGAAGCCAGGCTTCCAGCTTGTTGGGGGTTGGGTTTGTTCCTTCTTTCTCTGGGGAATTTTTCCCCACGGGTTGCCAAGGGGACCAGGTGTTGGATACTTGAGAGTGCTTGGCTGAAACAAAGAGATGGACAAAAGGTGGAAGGGGGGAGATAACGCAGGTAAAAGACACAGCTTGAGGCAGCTGCGTGCTTTTCTGCTTCCGGCGTTCGGGAGACGCGTGTCGGCCGCTCCTCGAGGATCTCCAGCCGCCGCAAAGCACGCCGAGGAGAAGCTGGGCGCTTTCTGCCTCGCCTTCGAGCTTCTTCGGCGCTGCTCCTCTTGCTGCAGCGTGACCCTGCACCCCCTGCGCTGCCGGGACATCCTGCCCCTGCCTGCCGGGACACCCTGCCATCCTAGCTACCAGCCTGGGACTTTTCCACTGTTCCAGCTTGGTGCTCTGAGGATCCTGCAGGGACACCGAAACCAAACTGCCCTGGGTTTTGTGAAACAAAGCCCTCAAGGTTCTTGGTACTGTTGTCGTTTGTCATTAATGCTGTAGTTGTTTTGGTGGGGGTGGGAGGTTTTTTTTGTGTTTTGTTTGCTTTGTATTACATACTAGTAAAGAACTGCTATTCCTATTTCCCAAATCTTTGCCAAAGAGCCTCTGATTGTAATTTTACCTAGCAGATACCTGTCTTCCTAAACCAAGACACAGCTTCTGGCAGCTTGCATCTGGAAGAAATCCTGCTCTGTTCAAGACTGTTTGTGGTCGAGGCCGGGTGCCCAGCAGAGGGAGTTGGGCACAAAAGATGGCCTGTGTTCAGGGGTAAAGTATAGTCACCAGCCCAGGTGCCTGATGCCAGTTGGGCCGGAGGCTATTGGCCCTCCAAGGGATTCCAGTGTTCCTGTTTAAAGCAGTCTGCATCTGGAAGAAATCCTGTTCCTTTAGGGATTGTAGGTGGCCGAGGCCTGGTGCCTGGCAGGAGGGGGGTTACGCACAAAGGGTTTGCTTGCTTCCAGGGGTAAGTAAAGTAACCTACCCAGGTGCCTGATGTCAGTTTGTAGGAGGCCTTTGGCCCTCCACGGGAAGCCAGGCTTTCCAGCTTGTGGCAGCTTGCATCTGGAAGAAATCCTGTTCCGTTCGGGATTGTAGGTGGGCCGAGGCCGGGTGCCCGGCAGTGGGAGTTGGGCACAAAGGATTGCTTGCTTCCAGGGGAAAGTAAAAGTCAGCTGCCCAGTCGCCTGATGTCAGCTTTGAAGGAGGCCTTTGGCCCTCCAAGGGGACGCCAGGCTTTGAGCTTGTGGCAGCTTGCATCTGGAAGAAATCCTGTTCCGTTTGGGATTGTAGGTGGGCCGAGTCCGGGTACCCGGCAGAGAGGGTGTTGGGCACAAATGATGGCCTGCTTCCAGGGGTAAGTAAAGTCACCTACCCAGATACCTGATGTCAGTTTGTAGGAGGCCTTTGGCACTCCAAGGGATGCCAGGCTTAGAACTTGTGGCAGCTTGCATCTGGAAGAATCCTGTTCGTTCTGGATTGTAGGTGGCCGACGCCGGGTGCCTGGCAGAGGGAGTTTGGGCACAAAGAGGATGGCCTGTTTCCAGGGGAGTAAGTAAAGTCAGCTGCCCAGGTGCCTGATGTCAGTTTGTAGGAGGGCCTTTGAGCCGTCCAAGGGAAGCCAGGCTTCCAGTTTTTTGGAAGCTTCCATCTGGAAGTAATCCTGTTGCGTTCGGGATTGCAAGTGGCCGAGGCCGTGTGCCTGGCCGACTGAGTTGGGCACAAAGGATGGCCTGTTTCCAGGGGTAAGTAAAGTCTCATATCCACGTGCCTGATGTCATCGTTCGTAGGAGGCCTTTGTGCCTCCAAGGGAAGCCAGCCTTCCAGCTTGTGGCAGCTTGCATCTGGAAGAAATCCTGTTCCGTTCGGGATTGTAGGTGGGCCGATGCCGGGTGCTAGGCAGAGGGAGTTGTGCACAAAGGATGGCCTGCTTCCCGGGGTAGGTAAAGTCAGCTGCCCAGGTGCCTGATGTCAGTTTGTAGGAGGCCTTTGGCGCTCCACGGGAGGCCAGGCTTCCAGCATGTGCAGCTTGCATCTGGAAGAAATCCTGTTCTGGTTCAAGATTGTAGGTGGCCGAGGCCGGGTTCCCGGCAGAGGGTGATGGGCACAAAGGATGGGCCTGTTTCCAGGGGTAAGTAAAAGTCCACCTACCCAGATACCTGATGTCAGTTTGTAGGAGGCCTCTGGCCCTCCAAGGGAAGGAAGGCTTCCAGCTTGTGGCAGCTTGCATCTGGAAAGAAATCCTGTTCCGTTCGGGATTGTAGGTGTCATAGGCTGGGGTTCCCGCCACACGGAGTGGGGCACAAAAAGATGGCCTTTTTTCCAGGGGTAAGTAAAGTCAGCTGTCCAGGTGCCTGATGTCAGTTTGTAGGAGGCCTTTGGGTCCTCCAAGAGAAGCCAGGCTTCCAGCTTGTGGAAGCTTTGCATCTGGGAAGAAATCCTGTTCCCTTCGGGATTGTAGGTGGCCGAGGCTGGGTTCCGCAGCAGAGAGAGTTGGGCACAAAGGATGGCCTGTTTCCAGGGGTAAGTAAAGTCAGCTGCCCAGGTGCCTGATGTCAGTTTGTAGGTGGCCTTTGGCCCTCCAACGGAAGCCAGTTTTTCCAGCTTGTTGCTGCTTGCATCTGGAAGAAATCCTGGTTACGTTCGGCATTGTAGGTGTCCGAGGCCTGGTGCCGGCACAAGGAGTTGGGCACAAATGATGGCCTGTTTCCAGGGGCAAGGTAAAGTCAGCTGCCCAAGGTGCCTGATGTCAGTTTTGTAGGAGGCCTTTGGCCCTCCAAGGGAAGCCAGGCTTCCTGCTTGTGGCAGCTTGCATCTGGAAGAAAATCCTGTCCTGTTCGGGATTGTAGGTGGCCGAGGCCGGGTGACCGGCAGAGGGTGTTGGGCACAAATGATTGGCCTGCTTCCAGGGGTAAGTAAAGTCACATACCCAGATACCTGAGGTCAGTTTGTAGGGAGGCCTTTAAGCCTCCAAGGAAAGCCGGGCTTCCAACTTGTGGCAGCTTGCATCTGGAAGATATCCTGTTCCGTTCAAGATTGTAGGTGGCCGAGGCCGGGTGCCCTGCAGAGGGAGTTGGGCACAAAGGATGGCCTGTTTCCAGGGGTAAGTAAAGTCAGCTGCCCAGGTGCCTGATGTCAGTTTTGTAGGAGGCTTTTGGCCCGCCAAGAGAAGCCAGCCTTCC